>NC_062545.1:30268697-30571727 GCF_016906955.1 Phacochoerus africanus
GAAAAGCTTGACAAAAATACCTACAATGTAATTCTTCCTCTACAGTAAAATGACTTGATGCCATTGCTTGTTAGGGCACTAAATTCAATAATTTGTTGGAATTCGTCAATGCTAAAGGGGGAGGGTGTGCCTCTCATTCTACCTGCTACAAAGCAAGGTTCACCAAATATGTAAGTAGGTTAGACGCAGAATGGCTCACTATCGTCCCCTGGACGATTTCTATATGAATAGTTACCACGCCAATAATTACAAACCAGTCTTACCTATTTATTAGAGTGGATTTCTCAGACCTATTATTTGGACAAACTTCCTAGGTGGGTAGCTTCATTTTCATTCTGTATATCTTAGAGGTAAAAAGAGGGAGTTCCCATCCTGGCTCAGCAAAAATGAACCCAACTAGTATCCATGAGGATGTGGGTTTGATCCCTGGCCTCGCTCAGTGGGTTAAGGATCCAGTGTTGCCGTGAGCCATGGTGTAGGTTGCAGACGTGGCTTGAATCTGGCATTGTTGTGGCTGTGGTGCAGGCCAGTGGCTATCCCTTCAATTTGACCCCTAGCCTGGGAACTTCCATAGGCCAAAGTTGTGGCCCTAAAAAGACCTAAAAAAAAAAAAAAAAAAAAAGGTAAAAAGAAAGTTGCGTTTGTTTTTATCTCTCAATTTCACTCTTGCCCTAGGGCAGCCTATTCTCCCCAGGGTAGTTACAGTGGAGGTTTGCCAACTCAAACAAAGTTCGTCTTCTGCTCAGAACCCTCTCATGCCTTCCCCTCCTTCTTAAAGTAATTCCCAAATTCCTCATCTGGCCGGCCTCTCAGGTCATTCACCTCCTCACGTGTTAACACTGATGTCCCATTTCTCAGACCTTGGCTCCCAAGTGATTCCCTCACTCATGGAACATCTCCACCCCATGGCACACTCTCCCCCCAACCCTGCCCTGCCCATCTCCCAACACTCCCAACAAGCTCCCAGAGCAGGGCCTCTGCACTTGACTTCCTTCCCTCTTCCCCGGAACACCACTCCCCTGGCCCTCCTCCTTGTCTGTCACCTGCTCAGATGTCCCCTTTTCAGAGAGCCTTTCCCTGCTGCCCTTACAAGACAGCAACAGCCCCAGCCAATAATTACCCACCATCCAATTTAAACTGTAATTATACCATTTATAATCCTGCTTTATTCTACTTCAATTATCTCCCCTGACTAAATACATATTAATTTATTAGTTAATTCTTCCTCCCTCTAGAACATATGTTCATGAGAGGAAGGGAGTTTTTGTTCACTGCTATGCCTAGACTTGTACCTGGTACATAAGTGTTCAATTAATAGCTGCTGAATGTGTGAACTGATGTCCCAGTAACTTCAACTGACTAACTTGGTTAGTCCTAGTTACCAAGGCTTGATCACGCACCTCAATATCACTGGTTTTCTGCGACACAGTTTTGCTGTTTAGAATCAATTCACTGATGATTTAAAAATATATGAAGAATTTTACAATTTGATTGACAGAGAATCTGTAATATTTTTTATCATTAAATTTGAAGAAAAGGATAATTTGATAATTATTTTAATGAGTGCCTAGCATGTATCAGGTACTGTGCTTTTCTATCATTTTAATAAAAACAGTTTTTGTGAAGTTAAACATTTTCTTGAATCCTTTGCAAAATCCAAATTTTAGCTTAAGACCAAGTATCTTAGTAAGTTCAGGCTCCTCTAACAAAATACCACAGGCTGGGTAGCTTATCAACTACAGATATGTATTGCTCACAGTTGGGATGATAGGAGATCAAGGCACCAGCAGGGCCGAGTTCCTGGTGAGGGTTTATGTTTTATGCTTCCCTGCTGTGTCTTCACATGGTAGAAGGGGCAAAGGAATCCTCAGGAGCTTCTTTTATAAAGGTACCTATTTCCATCCACGAGGGCTCCACCCTCATGCTCTAAGCACCTCTCAAAGGCCCATCTTCCAATACTATCCTCTCCGGACGTTAGGATTTCAACATATGAATTTTGAGTGGGGGGACACAAATATTTAGACCAGAGCACCAAGCAATGAGGTGCTATGGTGCAGAAATATGCTATTTTCAGTCCTCAAACAAATATTCCTTGAAGCCTCAGTGGTGTATAACATTTAAATCTCTCCTACGCACACATATACACACATCCCTAAAATAAAAACATTATATCTTTTTAAAAATATTTCTGAAATTTACCAACTCAGTGAGATCAAAAACCAAATGCAAAACAAAAAGCCCACAGCTTTCTCTTTCTCCCTTTAAAGTGATGAGAATCCAAGAGGGCTTGGCAAGTTGACTAAGTTCTCTAGCCTAGCCTTCAGCAGAACCTGATCAGGAACCACAGACTGACTAGACTTTGAAACATTTAATTGATGGTTACAAAAACCACTCTTCTTATTTTCCCCCTCGAGCTGCTCTTCCTTTCAAAACCCAACTCTTCAAAGAAGAGTCAATGCTTCATATTTTCTTTCTCACCTCACGCACACCCTCTCTCTGCTTCAGTTGGTTTCCAGAGGCTATCTAGTAATGAGTCCTCCTCATTGCTACCTGAATGGGCTTTTTGGCTTTATCTTTAAGTCTTAGTTTGGCCCCTCTTTGGCACTTTGCACTGTGAATGGCTCCTCCTCAAACTTTCTTCCTCCTAGACTTTCCTAATACTTCTGCCATTGTCCTGTTCCCTGGTTATGGGCTCACCATTTTCCACTTCCTTTTACCTAAAAGAATCTTCAGTTTTGTCCAAGTATTCATTTCCTACCAACAGAGCCCAGTGTCTTGGGGAAAGCTAAATCTACCCTCAGTTCGAGGAGGTGGCAGCCTGATTCTTCTTGGAAGTGAATGACTGTTTCAGGAATCATAAGATAACCATTTGTGCCAACGGGACCCAAGGAATACTTTGCTGGAGACTTGTGGGTAAGTTCCTCTCCACATTTCCAGGAGAACTTCCAGACCCAGACTGCATTCTTCAGCTGGATATAAATGAGGGAATTCTGATTCCCACCCCCCGTCATTCTATCCCCACAGCAGAAACAGACTTAGGGCAAATCCAAAACTCTGGAGGGCATAGCAAAAGGAGATAAAGAAAAGTGCTTTCTCCATGAAGTGATTGAGCTCCTTGATCAACCACTCCAAAGCCATTCTACCTCTGGAATGCCAGTTATGTGAACCAATAAATTACCTTATTGTTTAAAGCTAGCTGGGTCAGCTTCTCTATTACTTGCACTTGAAACCATCTTAACTGATACAACTACTCTTTCCTGGTTTCTTGACGTCATATTAGACGTTAATTTTCAGACTTTTTTGTGGGTTGTCCTTGTCTTCTTAACCTTTTGATGTCTATAATCTCACAGTGTATTTAGTCTTCAATAACTATTTTTTGTTAATCAATTCAAAGTCCCTCTGTTCTCAGCCCTCAAATCTCTTCTAAGGGTCAGATCTGAACTACCATGCCACACTGGTGATCTCCAAAGGGCTCACACACAGACTCTTCCCAAGTTCTAGGTCCACAGCTAAACCCATCATCATCCCTTTCACACCTACTCATACTCTAACTATTAAATTGGTCACTCAAATCAGAACCCTAGGTGATATCCTGAAGCCCTCAGTCTTTACAAAGTTCACCAAATACTCTCAGTACTTAAATAGATTCCAAAATATTCACTCCTTTTCATCCTAATCAGTACTTAAATTAAGTTTCATAATCCTTCACCTAATCTTTGCTACATACTATACACATCATACAGAATCTTAGCAGTTCACTCATTCTTAAGTGGATGCCAAGTAGTAGGTGCTCTGACCATACCTTGATGAATGAACAGATAGCGTCCTGGTTTTTCTATCTTTTCTCCAAATCATCCTCCAGACAATCATTAGAATTATTTTTCTCAAATACAGTTATAACTATGTCACTTCCCTTCTTATCCCCTCCTCCCCCCTGGGGAAAAAAAAAAGTTCTCCAGTGGCTTAAGTTCAAATATTGAACAAATATGTATTACATGTCAGATTCTGGACTAAGGGCTTTGCAAGAGTGAGTTATGATTTTCTTCTTTTAACAATTACATGATTTAGAAAAGTGTTGGTAGATGATCTTATCCAGGGCAAAATATAAGTATCATCATTTGCCTCGGAATCTAAGAATTGGCTTCTATTTACTCTGAACTAGAATATATTCATATCATTTTGTACATACTATCAGTCTAGACCTGTACTAGAATGATCTTGAGTTAATTTCATCTAATATTAATGCACAAGAATTCCAGAACACATATAACGGACTAATTGACACTGTCAGGTAGAGAAATCACTACTTCTCTGAAGCTCCTCTAAAAGTCAGAATTTACATACTACATTTCAGATAAATGAATATGGCAGCTTGCTGGTCTTGTAATTTCACTTAAAAAATGACCTCCAAAGTATCACATTCTTTAAAATTCAGGAATCACTCAAGCTTGTTCATATTTCCTTCCAAGTTCTTTTTCTGAAGAAAAGGTTGTTTGATTCCCCACCATGTAGGAGACAATTTCATACCTTTATTTATTTGACAGCTATTTGGATGTTCAGGCCCTTGGTTTTCCTTTGTGAACAAAATGGACACAAATTCTCTGCTTTTGTGGAACTTACATTGTAGAGTGGGACAGAATAACATACATTCCCTTATATTATAACCATCATTTACTTTAAAATGTTTTCAATGGGTGTTTCACCCATTTAATAAGACTGACTACTATGCAGTTAGAAATTGGGTGCTGTAGATCAGAAACACCAAAGGAGTCCATAGGAGATGTGGCTCCGCCACACAGGTGCAACCCCAGCAAGACATAAATTAATAGTAGGATTCAGATCGATGGAGGCAAGAGGACGGGGGATATTCTCGCGAGAGGATAAACTTGAACTCTGGAACACAGCTGGAATGAACACAGCCTAGGAAGGTGGGAAGGACAGGCTAACTAAAACAGAGAATATGTGCTGGAGAAGAGAAAAAAAAATCATCACTAGCATAGCAAGAGCTTTCGAAAGCAGGCAGTGGAATCTGAGAGAGGGGTACTGTAATTAAAACAGTCATTTTAGGAGATCAGTCTAGCTAATCTATGTTCATATGATTTAGAAAAGAGGGAGAAGTTATTGACACAGGCTTGTTTGGAAGCAGATGCAACAATTCAGGCAGGAATTTAAATGTTTTTTGACTAAGCTGGTGATGACAGGATGGAAAACAAGTGAAAGACATTAAACATATTTGGGCTGGAAAACTACAACTTGATGATCAGACATTTAAGTCAGACATTCATTTCTCCATATGTATTATGTGCCACAATTTGAGTTATTCACATTTTTTGAGCACCCAACATATTTACTGAGTGCATGCTAGGCAACTGCCATTCTACCCTTTACAGATTCAAAAGAAAAAAAGCCATGGCCTCCACACTCTGTGATTGCGGTCACAGTCCAGTAAGGAAGATGCAGAGACAGCACCGTGCAAGGGCAGAGCTATGGAGACTGGCGGCAGCAATGAGAGTGATTAATTTCGCCAGGTTGTATGTAAAGGCATAGGCATGTGTGTGCAGAGATAAAAGAAGTTTCTTCAAGACTGAGTCCTGAGTGAGAGAGTTCAGAAGCTGGAGGACAGGTTTATTCAAAAGCATGGAGACAGGGAATGCACAGTGTGATGAGATGTCTGCAAGGAGTAAACATATTTCTGCATTAGAGAGACTGGGCAGTAGGTGATGCAGGGCACGGAGCTCCTTCACATCCATACAGAGGGCTCTGAACTGAGGTCTGCTGCCAGGGAGGAGCCAACGGAGAGCTGGGAGCAGCAGTGCAGTGTGGTTGAAATTACCTTTCAGAAAAATGTGATAAGCAAGTAGAGGGCAAATTCAAGAGGAGAAAACTGGAGCAGAGGACAAGATGAAAGACCACTGATGAGCTGAGGCAGGAGATGGCTAGAGACGGAACTCAAACATGATGGAGGCCATGCAATGGCGCTCATGCAAGACGCTGCATTATCAGAACCTGGAAACTCATTAGAGGTGAAGGGAGGGAAATTTCAGAGATAATTCAGGTTTTGAGCTCACTAGTTGGCAGAAGGATGGAACAAAGTAGAGAGACAGTTTTCAGTGAAAGTGAGTGATGTACTGCTTTGAATTACAGGGAACACATGCAAGTAAGCAGCTCGGTACCTCCTGACATTGGGGTGAAAAAAAAAATACCACTGATTTCTATTCACGTCGACTGCCTCATGCTCTTTTATTTAGGTGTGTCGTCTTTGTTTTCCTAGTTACTTTTTAGATTTGCCAACAGATATCTAGCTCTTTGACCACATAACTACTTAATACCTATACATGCCAGATACTGTCTCAGGCTGATAAGTAACGTTTAATGTTTTGCTTATGAGAAAACTTATGAATATATTTTTTCTCTAAAAAAGGTCAATCAGTTCAATAAATGGAAAGAACACAAATGTCCATTAAGACGTGAATGATCAAATGGTGGTACTGCCACTTAATAGAACACTGCTCAGAAATACAAAGGAATGAGCCACGGATAGATGCTCAGAGCAAGTGAAAATAATTAGAAAGGAGACCTGTGGTTGCTGGAAAATGGGGGTGGAGGAAGTGGAGGTAGGAAAAATTTTTAATAGGCCGGGCGAACGGGGTTTGGGGTGATGGATAAATTGATCATATTAACTGAGTGATGGCTTCACGGGGGTATACATGTCAAATCATCCAATTGAACATTTTTGAATATGCATAGTTAAATGTACCTCAATAAGGCTGTTTTTTTAAAGTTAAAAACCATAGGCATCTTTACAAGTAGATTATGGGTTAATTTTATTTTTCTTGTTTTGGTTTTTTACATTTTAATTTTGATGCTATAAAACCATGTTACTTTGCAATAAAATTCACTTTTAAAAGTGCACTCTTCCGACAGCTCAACTACTCTCCTAATAATCAGGGGACTGCATTTTTAAACAATGAAATACTGTGTCAAACCCATCGGACTGGCAAATGTTATAAAATCAGATAAGGCCAAATGTTGGCTGAGAGTGTGGTAAAATGGGTAAATGCTCATGCTTCTGGTGGGACTGTAAACTGGTGCAGCACATTTGGAAAGAAATGTTGCAATATCTAATAAAGTTGAAAATATGCTTATACTACTAATGATTGCAGAACCAGGTTTCAATTTTCCATTATTCTAGTTATTGGTGCCATTTTAACGTTCTGGAATATCTTTTTGTGTGTATTTTGTGTAAATATTGACAGCTCAGACTTCCATAGCTTAGTTCCTCTGTCCTAGATTTCTCTCCAATCCCTCTCTCTCCTCCCCTGTCCCTTCTCTTTCTCTTCTCTGACAGCCTCACTGTAAACTCTCCAGTCACTTTATTGCTCCTGGAAACCCGTTGCCTCTTTAACAACTCCCCTTTGTTCTTCCCCCATCTTAACTTCTACATCGCATTCCTACCTCTGCTCCCACACAAAGCTGAGCAGGCATCAGAAGTATCATCTGAAGAAGACACATCTCTCCGTTGGAATGGGGACAGTTAGTCAGTGGGCAAGGTGGGTAGAGAGAGGTATCCAGGAATCAAGCAGGAAGGTACTGCAGCCCTTACAGGGCCAGCAGTGTCAAAAGAGGCCATTCCAAGGGCATCTGGCTGAGCTAACAATGCCCAGGAAGCACAAGAGCAGCAGAAGAGATCATTTATAATTTTATAATTCATAGCTATTAATTTTTTACTGAGATATTTTAGATAATTAGTGTCACGAAATGCTTTTATTGGTGCACATACTGCGACACTTTAAAATGCTGTTATTAATACTTATAGGATAAATGCTGGGGTGCTGATGTCATTTGCTCTGATACAGCAAACACCATGCACTCAAATTCCTCTTTTCCATTTCAACTCCAGAAAAATTACTTCATAACATTGTTGTAAGAATCATTAGAAACAGTTTAAATGTCCATCTAAAAAAGAATGCACAGATTACCTGAGTTATATAAATACAATAGAATACTATACAATGTTTATAATAAATGAGCTAGAACAACATGTATTTATACAAATAAAAAATATAAACCTATGTATATTGTTTTATAGTTAAGGTTTCAAAATTTAAAAATGCAGGGAGTTCCCACTGTGGTGCAGCCAATTAAGGATCCAGCATTGTCTCTGCAACAGCTCTGGTCACTGCTGAGGCATGGGTTCGATCCTTGGCCTGGGAAATTCCATATGTTTCAGGTGCGGCCAAAAAAAAAAAATTGGCAAATACATATTATATTCTACTTCTCAATTCATAAATATGTAGTAACATATAGTTCATTCACAGTAATGATAATTTCTAAATTCAGGACAGCACTTTCTCAAGGAGGGAGGAAATAGGAAGCTCAGGAGTACACAAGGCTCTTCAGCAGCATCTGGAGGGTTTACTATTTGATCCAATGTGAACATAAATTGATGTTAGGATTTCATATAAATAGAATGTGGATTTTATAAGTGAGTAACAAATAAATAATAGTTTTATTCCCTTTTAAACCAATAAAAATTTGGTACCAAAACTATTTCATATTTTCTGTTGTAAATAGTATAAAGGCAGAAACACGTGTCTTGCAGATATATGATACCTTTAAATCGCCATTTAATAGAAAATAGTGAACTGGTCAGTTGTACAGAGGTGATTAAGCCTAACCAGGTTCCACCTCTGAATTCACTCTGAATCTATGAATTTAGGAACACAAGGAAAGTGTCCTGGTTAAGCTGATCACATCATCTGTTCAGCTTTTGATAGGAAAGGTCTTCCAGGAAAACACTTTCTAAAGCTGAGCTGCCCTTGTTCAAATTTAGCTTCAAGCAAAGTAACAGACAAACATGGCTTCAGCCCTTTCCCATGATGTGATTGATGCTCAATTTCCGAAAACTGTAGATTTTGCAACTCAGTTACTCTTGGTGTCACCTCAAAGTGGGGTAGTGCTTTGAGGATACCCAGGGAAATAGCACCCACATACCAAAACAGTAAAATGAAGACTGTCTAAGGCCACTCTTGAGAACCTGTGAAATGAAACCTATTGAAACCAAATTTCAGGCATGTGGGATAGATTCCAAACATTGCGGCTTGCCACAAGCTCAGTATATTCAGCCTTATTCCAAAGGAGACGTTACTTGATTTATTTAGACTCCTTGGCATGTCTGGATTAAGGTGCTGGCAGTCTGAGCAGCTCTTCTTCCTGGGTTCTTACAAGAATTCTTGGAGAGAGGAGCTAAGCTAATTTGAATGACATTTATATTGGAACCCGACTCCAGGTGCAATTATAATCAGCAAGGGGGAGGAAGAGCTGCTGAGAGCATCCTGTTGCAGGGGCAGGCGAGGGGGGGGTCACTCTGACCTGCCTCTTGCTCAGCTGCATCTAAGTCCTGTCTTCACTGGAGAGTAACTACCATGTAAGAATGAGCCAAACGTGGGGGGAGAGGAAGGAAGGGGTTGTGTGTTTTTAAAAATTTATTAACTTTTAATTAATTTATTTATTTACTTAGAGTCAATGCACAGAAACCATTTTGGTTTGGGTAGTATGCTGTTTCGGTTTGTTTGAGTCTTCTTTTCCCACGGAGCGTGTGTGGACAGAAGAAACATAGTATTTACAGTGTTTCTGCATCTTGTCTTTTATTTCAGAATAATTTTCATATCGGGTGAAATTATCTCATCCACAAATGTTTACCTGAAAGCTACGGAGTGTCCTTAGTAATAATTCATTTCCTGTAAGAGTTTAGAGTTTAGTTTGAGACACAAGCCATAACAATCACAAACGAAAAGCCACTATCAGGCAGGGTATCACAAAGGCTCAGCGATGACCTAACAGGTAAGATGTGCCCTGAGGGGTCCCAATACATAAGACCACTGGCATCTTGTGAAGGACAAGAAAACATCATAGAGGATGAATGCTGGTAAATCACGAATGCGTTGGAAGGGAAATTATTTGCATGCAAACAAAATATTTCCATTTTGTTCTAGGTAGGACTAACAACATTTGGACAAGCACTGCTTGTCACAGAATGGCTGACACACTGCTTCATGAGTTTTGTAAGTGGACACCATGCTACTGACATCTTCCCCAAACTCTATGCTGTCTCCTTCATTTGTAAGGCCATGCAAACTCTTCACTTACTGAAATCACCTCAGAAATTAAAGAACCTGGAGTTCCCTTCGTGGCTCAGTAGTGAACGAATCCGACTAGGAACCATGAGGTTGTGGGTTTGATCCCCGGCCTTGTTCAGTGGGTTAAGGATCTGGCGTTGCTGTGAGCTGTGGTGTAGGTCGAAGATGCGGCTCGGATCCCGTGTTGCTGTGGCTGTGGTGTAGGCCGGTGGCTACAGCTCCGATTAGACCCCTAGCCTGGGAACCTCCTTATGCTGCGGGTGCGGCCCAAGGAAAGACAAAAAAAAAAAAAAAGAAAGAAAGAGAAATTAAAGAACTTAAGGAACTTCTGGAATGACTACTGAAATACTCTTGCATAATTCCACCTTCTATTATAAGAGGAAAAGACCATCCCATTTCCTATGAGTGGATATAATTAGAAAGACTAACAGTATCCCAGAAACAAGAGAGAGAGAGACTCACAGACATAAAGAACAGACTTGGGGTCACCAAGGGGGAGGAAATGTGGGGAATGGACTGGGAATTTGGGATGAGCAGATGCAAACTATTATATAGAGAATGGATAAACAACAAGGTCCTACTGTATAGCACAGGGAACTATATTCAATATCCTGTGATAAACTATAATGGAGAAGAATATGAAAAAGAATGTATATATATGTACCATTGAGTCACTCTGCTGTACAGCAGAATCTAACATAACCTTATAAATCAACTATAATAAAATAAACTTAAAAAAAAAGAAATGAGAGAGAAAGCAGGGAATGATGTCATTCTATTTATGCCTATCAACCACAAGAACAGAATGTCAGGGCAGTAAGTCTTCATCAATTTAGAAATTATTACTAGCTCTTTCCTCTATTTTCAAGTAGATATCAAAGAAAGAAGTATATGGTATTCTAACCTGGAAATGCCAAAATTGTAAACTTTATAAAACCATAATTAATCTCTAGATCCTTGATTATATCTATTTGGTTAATCTATTTATACAGTTATGCTTAGTTATTCTACTACCATTTTCCCAGCTAACGGGTCTAAAATATAAAATACTCAAGTTGAATAAAACCTTAAGTTCATGTATCAGACTTCATGCAATTTATCTGTGTACTGTCTTAATAATTATGTGCATTTGAAATATATTCAAAATAAACATGAATCGTTTATATTTGTGTACATGTATATACATACAAGCTGCATACCAATGGATATGTGTTTATGATATACACTTACACACTTCAATGTTAAATGTCATAGTCAGGAAAAAAGTCCACAGTATAATGACAGTAAGAACTTTGATTAATCATGCATTTGACAAAGATTCTTGAGCAATTAACATATGCAAGTTGCTGTGCAGGGCACTGTGGGGAGAAGAGATTTACAAGACGTCTTACAGTCTAGCATATACATAACAAAGCCCAAAGCTCAGCCACAGCTGTCACATCCGCTTTGTGAAAAATGTGATCTGTTATTCAGGCACCACCCTGGAGAAGCAGGCTCTCTGGAAAAAACTCCTAGCACGAAATCAACTACGATATGGGCTTTACGAATTTTTACGAAGTATTACATAGGTTCACAAGGTATACTGCTTTCCCTCAACTGCTGAAGGATAAAAACCCCAAGTAGGAAAACTAAAGACCACAAGCAAAACTCACGTTGCGAAACAGCACATTATGGGGTGAGCTGTCAAACACAAGGGAAAGTAGTAAAGGCAAAACAAATCAGGAAAATCAGCGAAGAGGGTGTGGGGTACATTTCCACAGGAATACTATGCGGTGCAAACAATAAAGGGATAAAATGACATATCTGGTTTAAAAACCAGCCATGGCAGAAAAAAATCCCAGAATATTCCCTACATATTTTGGGTAATTAAAAAGTCTCCTGTAGAAAGATCCAGATTTTAATTCAAGAAATGTGTCTTCAGAAGTTCCCCATGCGGCTCAGCGGTAACAAGCCCAACTAGTATCCATGAAGATGTGGGTTCGATCCTTGGCCTTGCTCAGTGGGTTAAGGATCCAGCGTTGTTGTGAGCTGTGGTGTAGGTCACAGATGTGGCTCAGATCCCTCGTTGCCGTGACTGTGGTGAAGGCCGGCAGCTGTAGCTCTGATTCAACCCCTAGCCTAGGAACTTCCATATGCCACAGGGTATAGCCATAAAAAGAAGAAAAAAAAAAAAAGTGTCTTCAAGTCTCAACTCAGCTCCTCACAGTACTTTGTGATTTCAGGCAAGCATTTAACTTCTTATTTCTATGTAGTGGGAACAATACCTATCAATGTTATTGTAAAGATTAAACTTATTTTTGGGTTGTCTAACTAGTAATATGCCTGGTTATGAATATTCAATTTAGAGTGTATCTGTGATCTGAAGGAAGGTTGTGTGTACATGAACATGCACACAAAGATAAACCTTTATTCACTCAACATCCACAATATATACTCTGACCATCTACTATGTGCAAATGCTGGGCATTAACCAACTATCACAAGTTCCATGAGCTTATCTTGAACACAGGCCCCATATTCATTCATCTTTTATTTCTCATTCCCATTTACTTCACCCCAGCCCTGGCTCTCTCTTTGTTTTAGGTGTGAATCACCACAATACTGTCTGGACCTTCTTGCTTCAACTGTCATTCCCAATCTGTCAGTAAGGCCACCTTCCTAAAAGATGACTTTCCTTTCTCTGTTTAGGTGCCACATAGCTCACAAAATGAAGTAGCAAGACTACTGAAGAGTGAACCAAGAGGTTAATGTCTAGTCTTAGTTCTTCCTCAAACTCTCCAAACATTAAGCAAAAATCACATAACCTCCCTGGACTTCAGTTTTTGCTTCTTATAAACAGAGCAGATTTAATCTAAGTAATTTTTAGGTCCCTTCCAACTCTATTATTCTTAATTTTAAATTTAATATCAAATGACATATCAAAAGCATCATTATAAAAAACTATAGTCAAGACAAATGTCCTGCTGCACACCTATCAGAATGGCTATTAATATAAAGACAAGAAATAACAAGTGTTAGTGAGGATGTGGAGAAAAGAAAATTCTTGCGCACTGTTGGTAGGAATGTAAACTGATGTAGCCATCATTATCTTTTCTGACTTATTCACCTTAGATACCCTCAAGATCCATGCATGTTGCTGCAAATGTCCAGATTTCATGCTTTTGTACGGCTGAGTAATATTCCACGGTGTGTGTTTTATATCTTCTTTATCCACTCATTCGTCAGTGGATATTTAGGTTGCTTCCATAACTTGGCTATTGTAAATAATGCTGCAGTGAACGTATGGGGGCATGTATCATTTCAGAATAGCATTTTCAATTTTCTTTTTTTCAAAAAATAACCAGAAGTGAACTGCTGAGTCATATGATAGTTCTAGTTTAAATTTTTTGAGGAACCTCCATGTGGTTTTCCACATTGGCTTTGCCCTACTCTCCTGTTCATGTATGAACCCAGTATTTAAGTAGCAAAGGTACATAAAGGGAATATGCAAATATAGAACCACACACACACAGCAATATGGATGGATTTTTACAAGTACAAAGTTAAGCAAAAGAAGCCAGATGCAAAAAAGTACCTATAGCACATATATAAGTCCACTAATACAAAGTAAAAAACAAGTAACATCAAACTATGACGTTAAAGGTAAGAGGAAAGGATTATGGCTGGGAAGGGCACACGAGGGAGGCTGCTGGGAGCTGGCCATGATTCTTGCCTTCTCTAATGCTGAATACATGGTGTGTCCAGTTCTATGAAAATTCACAATATTGCACATTTATGATACGTGGACATTTCCGTATGTGCAGTTACACTTCAAAAACTAAATCTTAAAACTACCCCACTGAAGATAATTAATGCCTTTTTTATTTATCAAAATAGCAAACATTATAGCTAAAAAACAAACAAACAGTAATTCTCATTGCTGGTGAGCATGAGGCAAAAACTCCTACGCTCTGCTAGTTTGACTTTCAACTGGCACAAGCTTGTGGAAAGCTATCTGGCAAAATCTTTCGAGAGCTTTAAAATATGCATGGCCCTTGACCTAGAATTCCATTTCTAGAAGTTCATTCTAAGAAAATTGGAAATACGAGGAGGCTTATGCATAAATATATCCAATGAATTATTTATAAGAGGGGAAACTTTGAAAGGAACAAAAATGTCACCAAATGGGAAAATGATTACATAAACTCTTACACTCTGTGATGTGATAATTATGCAAATAATTTTTGATTACATGGTGAAATGATCATAATGTAGTTTTTTTAAATGCAAGATAGAAAAAGTGAATATACAGTATTACTATTTCGAATACACATAAAAAACATGGACCCAAGTGTGGTTATCTCTGGGGAGAATGATTCTGGTTTTCTTTGAATAAATTCTGTATTTCCTAGATTTTTTCAGAAGAGCTTACATATTTTGTTGATTACAGATTTAAAAACCATCACGCTGGTGTTGCATTTTTATTTGCTTTCCTCGTGGAGCTTTCACATTTTTATAACAACACATGTAACAATTTGGTTCTGTTCCACGTGAAGTGTATAGTTAATACAATCTGACCCTGAGCTGCTTGAGGGCAGGGTGTATTTTATTCATCTTACCTTTCCTCCAGAGCACCTTGTAGAGAGATCCGTTTATATGCTCAAACACCCTGAATCAAGCAAATATTAAGACCTCATCCATGATCTTCAATTTATATAGTTCTACCGTACAATTACACATCACACACATTAAACCTTTTGCTGCTTGTATTCAAAAGTAAAAACAAAATACTTCCAATTGCACACTTTATGGCTTTATGGTTTAGCCACACAACCCACTCTGTCTTCTGATTTGGCTCAGGAGGGCAGATAGTCCAGGGGTGGTATGGGTAGGGCAAAGAGGAGCAGACAACAGGACCGAGGGCTCAACCCCACCTCAAATGCTCCCACTGGAGCACCACGACTTTGATCTTCTAATTCCCATCCCCTTCCCCCACAACTCAAGGCCTAAGGAGGTAAAACCCAGCAATGCCAAGAGTGAATTAACACCTGGGGATAATCTTTTAACTGGCCCAAAGGGGAACCAGAGCCCTGTTTGAAGTGGACTGCAGGGAGCCAATGGAGGGGAGGAGAGCCAGGTCAACAGGAGAGCAGGGAGCCTTCAAGGGGAAAGGGAAGACTCAAGATTGATAGAAGAAATGAAGATTTTTAGTTCAATGAAAAATATGGAGAACAGTTTGCTTGAAGGATCTTCATAGTCAAATTATAATCTTTACTTTTGTAAGAAGTTGCTCATTTTTATGCTTGGTGATACTTTTTTGAAAATGTATCACCTGAATATCAATTAGCCAATGCCATTAATGAAGCTGGATTTATACCAACTTAAATAATACTTTTTCAAAATGTGCTTTCTGTCTTTCCTAGTCTTCAGATGCTGCTGTTTAAAGTTTAGATCAAATCTGGATGAAAAGTAGCACGCAATTCATATTTAAGAAACACTAACATTTCTATTTTTAACAAAACATATTTTACATATTTTACATACATATTTTACATTTGACTTATATCACATTCCATAGGAAATTTTCTAGGATGCTAAAGTTTCCATTCATTTAGGCAAGTTCTAGTATATACCAATAGTATCTCATTAAATCAATGAAAGCGCTTTAATCAACAGATGCTGGTGGCACACAGGATGCTAAGGTCATAACCTGGCTTTGCAAATATTGGTAGACTGGATATGTTAAGCTTTTCATAGACATGATTTGGTTGTAGTTGCATTTGCAGTGTTTCAAAAGCTTAAGAGTCCTCTATCTTTTTAAAGTCTATTCAAATAATGTTAAAAGAAGTAAATATAAATTTTAACACTTTGATTTTGGCTGGGAGAGTAGATGCTTCCAAATTATCTTGCCAATCCAGCCTCAAATATCTTCTTTGGCAGGCAGGACCCAAGCCTTTCCCATGTACAATGGCAGCTAAAGACCCAGGATCTTAGGGCCACTGACTCGTCAACTATATTTTCACTTTTAATATAATCCAGATTGGAACAGGGGTTTTGCAAGATCAAAGTCTAATTAGTGGACGATGAACTTTTTTTTTCACTAAAAATGGAAATGAAGTTAAATATGACCACACATCTCCATTAGTTTCATCAGAATAAAAATAGCCTTAAACCACTTCACAGTTAAAGTCAAATTTAATCTTAAATCACATGAAACGGAGAACACACTCCAGTCTGATGAATACCATGGACAGATATCGCATCATGACCAACACTTGACTATTCAGTCCTAAAAGCTTTGGGGCCGTGGGCAGAAATCTTGTTTACCCCTCACAGAAAATTTGAGGTAGGCACTGTTACAGTTATATCTTGTTTGGGTGGGGAAACTGAGGCACTAATAGGATAAGTGACTTATCCAAGCCTTCACAGGTAAATCCAGGTTTCAAATTAAATCAGAATGGCTCCAGAATCTATACTCTCTATACTCTCCAGAATCTATACTCTCTACTAGACGGCCTTTTTAAGAACAATTTTTTAATTTTTTCTTCCTTTTGAAATTCATTCAGTCTTACCTGTACAGCCTAGAAATCAGACAAAAGTTTTTTTGTTTTTTTTTTTTCCAAACCTTTACACAAATCACTCAGGAGTACAAGACTATGCAGACAGTACATCTGCAACATAACCACATAAAAGACTTCCGGGAAAAGTTGAGCCCATTAACTAAAGTGCACATAGGGATCTGCCAAGACCCAGATGGCGCCCTCAGAAGAGAAATATTTTCCCAAGCTCATCACCCAGAACTTCGGCTGGGCATTCACCAAGAAGAGACCAAGGAGATAAAGGAGAGATGATCTTTTCACCATCCCAAAGGTTCAAATGTAAAATGTGTGATGTGTTTAGTAAGAACCATTAAATCCTTAGCAATAAATGGCTCTCCAGTAAAATCCAAACTGCAGCAACAACAGTAAAATAAATTCTACAAAGGTATGCATTATAATTCTGAGAAGGTTTGCATAATAAGTGAAAGCTTGTCCTAATCCCCTTTTCATATTTAGCTCTTAACACAGGTCAGGGTTCCCCCCACCCACTACTTCAAATCCTCCAAAGAATGCTAGAGAAAATCAGGCAACCAAGACAAGCAGCTTTTGATTTTCTGGCAGTTGACCATTTGGAAAAAAGACTCGAACTGCGTGATAAATAGTGGTCTAGGAATTTGGGAAATATGAGTTTGGTTTCAATAAGAAATACCTTTATAAGGAAACTGAAAAATGGAAAACAGCAGCAGTGCTTTTTTCTTTTTTCCTAAAAAGGAAAATCAGTAACAAACCATAGGAGCCCTAAGTTGGATCTGAATATTCATAGAGTTCATTATTTGATTTACAAATTCTTACTGGGCTCAACTTAATGGACCTGAGGAGAGAAATGAGGGGACTAAAATCCCTGGAGCTGAGAAGGTTTATTATTGCATTTTATCTTAGCACAAGGGGTCTTCAGATTATTCAAGAGCCAGGGGAGCTGGCACCCTGTAAACTGCCTTGGTTAAGGAGGCTGTAATGTGATGCCACTGAGGGAAAGAAAGAAGCCTTCTAGAGCAGGGAAGGGAGTGAGCAAAAACAAAAGTTCTGGTAATCTGGGGGAGTTTGGTACTGTGGGGTCTGGCTGCTTTCATCCTCCTTACCCCGATTCCACATCTAGTCCAAACGTCTAACAAGTTAAGAAACTCTAACAAATTCCCAACAACACAAAATAGAATCATCTATCTAAATGAAGCTCTTACGATAAATACCTTTCATTCAATTAAAAAAAAAATGCCTCAGCTCGGTTATTTAATGTCATAGACTAATAAAACCACACGATAACCATGTGGTTAAACCGAATTAGCATTTGAGCAATTAAACAGTCCAATTAAAGAATTTTAATTTATCTTTTCCCTATAAAGTCATAACAATTTTTTTCTTTCTCAGTTTAAAGACACAGTGTTCTGAAATTTTACACTAATAGCTATAGGCAAAATCTACTAAAGAGAGTACAGACAATACATCTGAATGATAAAAGTCAAATAAGTGAAGATAAATAAGTGGCTTCTCCATATTTATCTTCCAACTCCTGGAAGCTGTATGCTGTAGAAAACCCAATGCTATAGATAACGTGGTTCTCTAGTGAGCTTTTCTCTGTTACGTAAGCTTAATTTAGATTTTTCTGCATTTCTTCTAATTTATTCTACTCAGAAAATTTTAAGAGAAGTGAAATACTAAATAAATTTCATATATTTCATTTTAATTTTGATGGATAATTTCTAGAATTAAAAAAACCTTAATAGTGCCCTGCCAATTATTATTCGGTTAAAGTATAAAAGCAGTTTTTATGCAACTTGTTAGTAGCTTTCAACTTGAAAATGTACATAGGCTATGCAATCTAACTGATATATATTAGCATTTTGCTGAGGACACCAGAGGATTTTGAAGACCAAGGTGTTGAACACTGTGATAAATCTTAGGATATTTTTAATGAAGAAAACTCAAAAAATACATACTCATTCAAAGACTTTCCAATGTTGACTCAAATTTTCCTCTCAGCCTTCCCTTTCTCTCTTGATTTCTTAGATCTTAGACTGAGTTACCCAGAAGGAGTGTCTATGTTTACTTCATTGTATAGGATGTGAAGTTCTGTTTGCATTTTAAATGCCTTTCATTATGTAACTGGATGCTATCTCTTCCAGGAAGTCCTGACTTCCTTCTCTCTTTCCTTCTTTGATCAATTAGCAATAATTTCCTTATGATAGTCTATCTTGCATTCCTACTGGTATTTGTGTCTTATTTATCCTATTATTCTATAAACCCACTGAAGGCAAGAACTACATCTAATAGATTTTAAATTTCCTACAGTAGCTAAGACAGAAACTGGCTCACACTAAGTGCAGAATAACCACCTGTCAAATCAACGAATGGAGTAATGAGTGAAGTTTGACAGCCTATACTATCTACACAAGGTAATACTTGAAATGGATGAGTCTTTCCTCTACACCTGTGCTGATACAGTAAACCCCAGCCACATGTGGCTGCTTAAGTATAAATTAACTAAAATTAAAAATTCAATTGCTCAGTGACACTAGCCACATTTCAAGCATTCGATAGCCACATGTGACTTGGGGCTACTACGCCAGGCAGTACAGATTACAGAACATGTCCATCACCGAGAATTACACCGAACTACACTACCCTAGGGAGAAGTCAAAGGGATCCTATTAAAAACAAAGTCAAAGTGTGCAATCCTCACCTCACAACCTTCCAACAGCTTTCCAGCTCACTCAGTGTAAAAGGTAAAAGCCCTTGTAATGACTTTAGATGAACCGCCTTTCTGCGCCACCTCACCCCTGCCCCTCATGACCTACCATTCTCTCATTCTCACTGCTCTCTAGCTGGCCACAATGTTCCTAAAACACAACAAACATGCTCTCACACCAGGACTTTTGCATATGCTATTTTTACAGCTAACATCTCTTTTCCCAGATATGGCTCATATCATAATTTCCCCTAGCTGATGCTCTCACTAAAGCTTCCCTGACTCTGCAATGCAAAATTATCACCCCTTCATCCCCACACATTCCCACTCTTCTTTTCCTGCTTTGCTTCTCTCCAAAGCATGAATCGTCACCTAATATACCATATTATATTTTACATTAATCTTGCTTCTTTTTTACCTTCCTTCAGTAGAATGTAAACCCCAAAGAAGAAACTCTTACCTGTTGTATACCCTGTTGAACCCTCACTTAAAATGGTGCCTGGCACCTTACTGGCATTCAATAAATATTTGTTGAATTAATGAGCCAAAAGTGTCTGCATTCCCTAAATAGGTAGTAGAATATAAAATATTGAGAATGATCTTTAAGGAGACTTGTGGAAATTAGTGACTTCACTGTGATAAATGCAAGACTAAATAAGAAAAAGATTAATAGCTTTGAGTTTTTCAAAACAACACTGCTTCCTACTATCATATAACCATTACATTCACTTAGAATGAACCATAAGAAGTGTTTTCCCGGAGTTCCCCTTGTGGCTCAGTGGTTAACAAATCCAACTAGGAACCATGAGGTTGCAGGTTCAATCCCTGGCCTTGCTCAGTGGATTAAGGATCAGGTGTTGCCGGGAGCTGTGGTGTAGGTCAAAGACGCGGCTCAGATCCCGCGTGGCTGTGGCTTTGGTGTAGGCTGGCGGCTACAGCTCCAATTGGACTCCTAGCCTGGGAACCTCCATATGCCACAGGGGCGGCCCTAGAAAAGACAAAAAAAAAAGTGTATTCCCGTTCTCCTTCATTGTATTAGAGAGAGGCTGCCAAAATGATACTGATCCATTCAGTAATTCAAATATTCAGTAGCTATTTTAAGACATCCACTTCTATGTCCCAGCAGATGGCTAAGTTCCTTGAGATACAGAGAAAAAGCACAGTCTCAACCAACTCAAAGATCAGTTAGGGTGACAGGGAGTCTTAAACAACATTTTACCACAACATGGAAGGGCCATGGCTGTAGTGAGCATAGGAGAAGACTAAATAAATGGATAGGAAAGGCATCTTAAAATCATATACTGAGAAATGATTTTCAGAAAGTGGGTTCCTAATTTGAAAAGAAAAAGTGAAAGTTATTTATAACAAGAACCAAAGGAGTATGTGTGTTCAAGCTTTTAAAGGCAACTAAGAATGAGTGAACAGGTACTGTCCGGGGAGTCTGAAACAGAATGGAATAACAGATGCTGAACCAAGTGAAGAAAAAATTGGGGTTTCTCATTTCTCTTCTCTTACATGAAGAGCCAAGGGTACCAGAAGCTGAATCTAAGCAAACTGATTTGAGGTGGCTGATGAAACAAGGACACAGGTTGCCCAGAAGTCTATCCCAAAAAGCAATGAAAATGCTTTCTATTACTGACAGATAATTAAATGCATAGAAAAGTATTAGTTTCAAGTACTTTATCTTAGAAGTGCCTTTAATTGTCAAGCCAACAACTGTGGTTTTCTTCATCCCTTGAAGACTATGGGAAGTGGAAATATAGATGACTTTTATTTAGTTATGACGGTATTTCCTACCTAAAGGATCTACAATGCATTACATTTGTAATATAAAAATATCAGCTCTGGATGTTTTAGGGAAAATATTGAATTAGGAACCACTACTTGTCAAACCCATTCAGAGTTTGTTCTATCTTTTCAGAAGGAGCACAGTGACTGGGACAAACATAGGTCCTCAATAAATGCTGACTAACCGATGCGAATGAATTAATGAGACAAAGTCATTCATTGCTCAGTAACTAGGGGCCTCATCTGCTCTACCCTCATTACAAAATAACATCAGAATCAGAAAATAAACAATGCTTTATATTTTTGATCTAATCTATCTATTTTGGACAACATTCACTTTGATTTTAAAATAATAAACAACGGAAGCAGCCCAAAGACATCGAGAATTTAAATTCACAGGACACCTTTATTAAGAATATATGATAGGAAGATATACCTCCTAGGTCTGAAGTATTATTTGTGGAGCAATTTTCTTTCTTTTATTATGAGAGTTTAAATTACGAATGTGCAAACCGAAGATTATTACCAATCAGATTTGAATAGATTATTTTAAGGAAATAAGCTTAATCATGAAAAATAAATAGTCCTTGTCATAAAGGAAAATATTTGAAGTTAAAAGTAACCTTTCCTAATAAACACTTTCACCAAATTGTCATTTTAATATGGAACTAACCATGGACACTATACTACCCTTGACTTAAACATACCAGAACAAAGTATTATTTATTTTTCCACTTCAGTTAAAGAAGTTATTTGGGGGGAAATTGAAAGATTATTTATTTTATATGACTATGTGTTCTAAAACACTATTGTTTCGGCAGGTCTTTAGGAGTTAAATAAAACCTATGGAAAATATCAATAAAGCAGGGCAGTCAGCTCATTCACAGTTTTCATTTTCTATCAAGGCAATTTCTGTTTTTCTATATAAACAAATTAAGATGGTCTGAAAGGAACTTTTTTTTTTTTTAATGTTTCTACTTTTAGAATTCCAGAATCATGCTTACCTTCAGGTTCACTAAAACCACGTGAATTCTAATTTAGCCAAACACTTTTTTTTTTCACTATTTGGCCCACACAATACTAATGCTTCACCAGCACAATACTAATGTGCTTGTATGCACATTATATAAACACATGCACACAGAAGTAGTAACAGAAATAATTTTTTAAAGGCCCTTGAGGGGTTCCAGTATTGGGTTAAGGATCCAGTATTGTCACTACTGTGGCAAAGGTAGCTACTATGACTCGGGTTTGATCCCTGACTTGGGAACTTCTGCATGCCAAAGGCATGGAAAAAAAAAAGGCACTTGATGCTGTCCTAAGTACTAAATTAGCCACCTAATTTCATTTTCACAGGAACTCTAGAAGGCTAGAGTGCAGGCATTGCTATTTATCCTCATGATAAAAGTGATGAAATGGAAGCATGAGAGGTTAAGAGAAGGGCTTCCCAGGAGGACATGCAAATTCAAGGCTCTCTGTCTCCAGGGTCCATGCACCTCACCATTGTACAATGCCATTTTTCAAATACTCAATAAAAGTTATTTATTAGCATTATTACTTTCACGACTAAAAGAAGCATCAAATAATTAACATTCTATAACCCATGCTCCTACCTAATTCTTAGTGGTCCTGTTACCCCCTCTCTTATTTCTCTATCAACTTGAGATTTTCCCGTATCTTCAAATGGATTCATTCTATTATTCTTTTGGGTTTAAACTCTAATCCTTCTGGCCTAAAATATATCTAACATAACCTTAATTATTATTGACTAGGCTAATATATAAAGATCACACTTAGTGATGGCTTGCGGTTTTTACACAAAGTGTTATGAACTTGGAGCAACAGCTCCTACTAGTCAAGCCTCAACAGTATCTTCCCATTACGGTGCTCCTTGAATCACCAGACTGGACAAAGAGGCCAGCATACAATTCCCAGTTACAGTCACGGTCTCACAGTGCTCCATCATAATGAATTTTCTCAGGGGAAATTTGACAAAACCCTTCTAGGACACATTTCAACGTCCGCATGGAAAACTATGTAGTCTGAATTTCAGCATCCGGATACCTAACTAGATTCTCACTTTGGAATATTTCTTATAATAATGTTTTACTCTAAGAATGTTACCTTTTTAGAAATCTGAAAAGGAATTAAGAGGGCAGCTGCGGAGTTCCCGTCGTGGCGCAGTGGTTTAAGGAATCCGACTAGGAACCATGAGGTTGCGGGTTCGGTCCCTGCCCTCGCTCAGTGGGTTAACGATCCGGCGTTGCTGAGAGCTGTGGTGTAGGTTGCAGACGCGGCTTGGATCCCGCGTTGCTGTGGCTCTGGCATAGGCCGGTGGCTACAGCTCTGATTCGACCCCTAGCCTGGGAACCTCCATATGCCGCGGGAGCGGCCCAAGAAATAGCAACAACAACAAAAGCCAAAAAAAAAAAAAAAGAGAGAGAGAGCAGCTGTTGTATTTAGGGAGCTATTTACTAAATAATGAGCAGCTAGTTAAATAATAAAGATAACATATTAAGAGCCTGCTGTTCTACAACTTAACAGATGCACCAAAGTACCTCACCCTAACAAAGGGAAGTTTTAAGAGTTACCGTATCCTTAGACATCTTTCTGGGTCATTATGCCATCTGTGGTAGATGTGCATGCTGGGTCTACAAAACTGCAATGATATAAACAAGACGTGAGTGTGTGTGTGTGTGTGGGGGGGGGGTGTATACACATACACCTATGTAAATATCCCCTCCCCAAAATTTATTCCCTCCTCCCAAGAATCATATAAATAGTTTTGAAAAAAATATGTTTCGGGGAGTTCCCATTGTGGTGCAATAGAAACGAATCCGACTGGGAACCATGAGGGTGCGGTTCAATCCCTGGCTTCGCTCAGTGGGTTAAGGATCCAGCGTTGCCGTGAGCTGTGGTACAGGTTGCAGATATAGCTCAGATCTGATGTTGCTGCCGCTGTGGCCTAGGCCAGCAACTATAGCTTCAACTGGACCCCTAGCCTGGGAACCTCCATATGCTGTGGGTGTGGCCCTAAAAAGCAAAAAAATAAAAATAAAAAATATGTTTTGGCTGAAATTATCTAGCCATCACATGGAGCACAAAGGTCAAGGAAGGTCCTCGCATAGGCAGCGAAGATGGCTGGTCATAATGGGGGTGGCAACTCCACAGCTCTGCTCCCTTTTCCCCTTAGTTCTCTGTGGTTCCTGCTCAAAGGACAGAAAAAGCAGTACAGTCTCCTGTGGCACTGCTGCTGTCTCTCATCGTTTCTCTAGGTCTGCTAAAATAGTGTGTGGCTGGTATTAGACAGAGGAACACAGAAAAAGATCTTCAGTCTAAGGCTCCTACTTCTAGGAAAAGCTGAGCCTTGGATTCTATCACATTCGAAACAGGTCAAGTCGTAAGTCCTCAAGGTCAGCTGGGAACACCTGGGAAGATAATAACCACCTTTCATTGAGTGTTTATTAGATGTTAATCATTAAACATAAAATCATCTAACTTTTAGTCTTCATGAAATGGAGGAGGAAGGTACCAGATTTCTGGGGTAAAAGAGGAGAGGAAACTTAAATGTTAGTAGGTAGGATAATGATATTTGAACTCAGATCTTTTTGTATCTAAAGTCTAAGCTTATTTGATAGTACTTTTTAAGAAGCGAGTTGGATAGAACAGAGTAGTGTGCCTCAGTTAAAAGCAAAGCTGCCCACATGAGTCATTTCAAGCTCTTTCTTTCCATTCTGACACAAAGAAGTGAGAATTGATTAGGATGTATTCCAAGAGAGTAAGAAAAAGGTGTAGATGCTAGCAGAAGTTGGTTTAGAACGGAATCACAATTTAGGACATCTCAAAGGTGTTTTAAAAAAAAAATCACACTGTTGGAGTTCCCGTCGTGGCGCAGTGGTTAGCGAATCCGACTAGGAACCATGAGGTTGCTGGTTCGGTCCCTGCCCTTGCTCAGTGGGTTAACGATCCGGTGTTGCCGTGAGCTGTGGTGTAGGTTGCAGATGCGGCTCGGATTCCATGTTGCTGTGGCTCTGGCGTAGGCCGGTGGCTACAGCTCCAATTAGACCCAGAGCCTGGGAACCTCCATATGCCTCGGGAGCGGCCCTAGAAAAGGCAAAAAGACAAATATTAAAACAACAACAACAACAACAAAAAAAACACTGTTACAAGAAAAAGTAACCAATAATACTCTGTGTACTGTATTACTATCCTTGACTTAAGTGTGCTGGCCTTGAACATGATGTCCAAGGGCACAAATATGAAGTCGATTTTCAAGAGTTTTGCTAAATAAAGTCCTTATATTAGTGCAGGCTGTTTAGGCAGTCTGCACAAGGAGGTCTGCATGTAATTCGCTCACTTTTATCTGGATCGATTTATATTTTGGTAATGATGTTGTTTTGCACATAACATGTAGGTATACTTCATTTTTGTATGAAACTTTTAAATGAAGAATACACAGGCACAAAAAATCCAGAATAAGTAGATAAACACTGCTGTTCTGATGCGCAAATTCAGAAACATCAAGAATCAAGCCATGTCACAAAATGAGGCGAGGAATCTTTATGGATATTATGAAATTTAGAAAACCTAGTTGTCTTTTTTTTTCAGCTCTAACGACCTAATTGTTCTTTCCATCTATGTTTTTCCAGCAATTACATAAACCCCCTCTTTGTATTTTCTCTTATTTAATTTTGTTTAAACTGTGACAGAACTTCATGCACTGACATTAAACAATTACCTTCCCATCAAAATTATTTTAAGAAACCTACTCTGGAAATCACACAGGCATGGTGCCAGTTTATCCATGTAGCGTTGAGGAGAAAAAAATCGCTGTGAACATTTTTAAAAGTCAGGGAACTACTTTTAAAGCCAGAAAAATACAAAATATTGTCATTTAGTGGAAACTTTGTTTCATGTCACAGTATAAACTCCTGCCAGAATCCAATGCTATATAACTACTTACATTTTGATTTTCAGCAGATGCAAAGTTGACAACATTCTTCTGTGAATCATTAGGAAATATTTTCACTGAAAACATATTCTTGATTTAAAACATAAGTGGTCTCATTTGATTTTTTTTTTCCTCAACAGCTTGTATCAACCTGTTTTTAACTCTCTAACTTTTCCCACCTTTCTATATACCAACATCTTGATCTAGTGAACTAGCAAGATAATGAATTATATTGAATACCAGTTTTTCACAGTAATCCTCTACCTGAAAAGAGGGGGGAAATATGCCAAAGTACTTGTGCAAAACGAAAGCAATTTCCTTCTGCCTCTAATGCTTCATTCGGTATAATTTACATTTGCTCCAAATTAAACGGTTTACAATCATAAAGAATAAATTCTAACATAAATATACGTGGTCTGACACTGAAGAAAAAAAATGAGCATGTATAAATTATGCCCAGAAAATCCACAAGCAAAAGCGAGCTGATTCTCCTCAGATACTGACGTGGTTTAGCATGACCTGAGCTGACACTGCTCTAAACAGGAGCGTGAAAGACCACAGACCTTGGAAGGCGCACATTCGGTCAGAAGATAAATAACCCCAGTTATGCTAAACCTTATACTTATTTAATTAACTTTCATCCATGTATTTTATGATGGATCTTTAAACAAATCCAATCCTCCTTCATCAAGTACCAATTGCATCAGCTATAATAACCCTGTACAGGTTTCTCATTTATGTACACATTGCATCGGTTAGAGTTCGGGGCAAGATGTTACTAAATACATTTTTTTTAAAAAAAAGTTTTACTGAAGTTTTATTAATTTACAGTGTTGTGGTAATTTCTGCTGTACAACAAAGTTATTCAGTTATACATACATGCACACCCATGCTTTTTTACAGTCTTTGCCCATATACATTATCACAGAATATTGAGTAGAATTTTAACCTGCAAACTAGCCTCTTTTCAAAGAAGCCACACCAGGACTTTTTGTTTGTTTGTTTGTTTTAGGAAACTGTCCTTTCCCATTCTACAGTATGGACAGTTTACCAAAGAAAATGTCCAAAGTTTCATTGCAATTCTACTAACTGAGAATCTTCCTAAAGTTTTCAAACCTATCACATGCATGCAAAAGAAGCAGTTTTAAGAGAGAGCTTTGAAATAAGAAACACATGTTAGACTTAGAAATTTAACTCTTACTGCTGACAATTTCGACAGAAAAGACCACTGAATGAAAGTAACATGAAGATATGAAGAAAACAAAAGAACAGTGAGGGAGTTCCCACTGTGGTGCAACGGGATCCTCAGTGTGTCTGCAGGGCCAGGCTTCAAGTTCAATCTCTGGCCAGGCAGAGTGGGTTAAAGGGTCTAGTGTTGCCGCAACTGCAGTACAGTAGTAGCTACTGGGGCTCGGATCTGATCCCTGGCCCTGGGAACTCCATATGCTTCGGGGAAACCAAAAAAGAAAAAAAAAAATAGCAGTTGGATAAACTTGATTCCCTACTAAATAAGAAGATGTGGAAACCTGTTCTGATAGTTGCACAGTTGCAACAACCGATGCAACTTCAGTTTGGAGGTAAAAATTCAATTAAATGAAAATCTTCGCATAAAATTCCCTTTCCCATAAAAAGAGATTATTTTAAAAGCAAAAAACCACTCCAAAGACTTCAAATAAGCTGGTCTCAGCAACCCCCTCACCCTCACCACACATAGAATCAATTCACATGGTTGGTAAAACCAGTTTGGTCACTCTCAGGAATTGCAGAAATGGAAAACAAGAGTTCTTTGCTACTCATCTGATTCTTGACCTGAACACAAGCCTACATTTTGCACGTCTTCTCTTTTTGCCAATTTTACTTAGCAAAAATTTTACTCTACTGCTTTAATTAAATGGATCCTCAACACAAAAAAGACTACAATGTAAGGAATTTAGGGGTACATACTACATGCAAGTAAAATAAACCAATACCAATGACTTTCCAATCCCTGTTTAGAGCACTCATAAGAGATTATCAATATTTAAAAGAACATTCCTAATACCACTCAAAGATCACTAGTCACCCTTGCATGAAAAAAACAACCTTTTTCATAAAGTAAAATTCAATTTTATAAAAATTCTTATGCCTTCATATCAAGAATTGGGTCAGGTGAAATTCAATAGATTGAAAACGGAATGGAAAGAGTAAAAAAGCCCTGAACATAAAAAATTGTCAAAATAATTCTGAAGCCTTACATTGCTCTTGTCCCATTGTCACAGGAAAAGGCCCTGAAGTCGGACGCTGGAGCTTATTGACCGTCTAAGTACCACCCACAGTCAAATGATGTTATTGGAATACTGACCTTGAGTTGTTTTGCTAAGTTATTGATGGGTTGTGCTTTGCTGTCTATACTCTCACATGGATGCCCTTGTTCCAATGTCAAGTGTCTGTGAGAGCCATGGCTGGGCTTAACCGTCAGAGGCTACAGAAGAGAGCACTTTTTCCAGCAAAAACTGAGTGACTCATTTTGGCTTCTACAAGGCTGACTTCACTAGCATCATTTTCTAGGCCTTGTATTTCTCAAATCTTAAAAAAAGAGAAAAGTCCAGGAGACATATGTGAATTTTTTAGAATACACAGGCCTCCTCTGATCACAATCAGGCATTTATCGTGTACCTGAGGAGTGTGTGAAAACACACCAGGGAGTTTGGGGTTCTCACAGCGGTAAAGCTGCTACTGAGATTTGGAAGAAGTCAGATTCGCATAGTCCAGCAATGTCCTGGGCAGTCCGGCATAACAAAGAATGGACTCTTCTGAATGGTGGGTCATCCACACAGCGGGTCAGCCAGTCGCATTGTATACAAACCCCATTCTTTCTCTCCAACATAGTTATCAGCATCACTTCTCTTTAAAGCAGACAATAATAAATAATGTGAAGCCTAGAACAATAACTACTCCAAGAGTGTTTATGCAACATTTAAATGTCAGTATCTGAGCTACGGCAGCGGGTTCTGTCTCTTATTAGATGCCAGGCATGATGCTCCCATCTAAAGCCAGCGGTCTGCACCCACAGCAGCTGCCGCATGGAGGGTGTGCTGTTTTGCCTTGGCATTCTGCCAAACCACATTAATCTCCTTTTTCTCAGGCACCAGCACGATAGCTAACATCCCCATTTGTTAGTTGGGACTCTGGATCTTCTATGTGAATACCAGAAAATGAGAGAACGGGTAACATGGGGGAGAAGATAAATAATACAGGATTAGATTATATCACTTAGGTAATAAGTCCAGGTGTGTCCTTGAGAAGATGATATTATTTTTGAGAAGTATGGAATTTCTACAAATTAATTACACGACAGCATGCAACAGAGGCGCTTCCTATTTAAGTCAAGACTATACAAACAGAACAATCATTTCCTAGTTGATCTTTTGTTTCAAGGAATATTTTCACATATTGTGCTACTTTAAAGATAAAAGTGCAATGTCCCATGATGAGTCCTCCTAAGACAGGAAAGAGAGGAAGTCAGAGAGGAAGGGAAAGAAGGGGAGAAGGAGGGAGGGAGGGATGGACAAAGAGAGACTGTTGCCTTTCTTTTTTTTTTTTTTTTTTGTCTTTTTGCCATTTCTTGGGCTGCTCCTGTGGCATATGGAGGTTCCCAGGCTAGGGGTCGAATCAGAGCTGTAGCTGCTGGCCTACGCCAGAACCACAGCAACTCAGGATCCGAGCCGTGTCTGCAACCTACACCACAGCTCACGGCAATGCTGGATCCTTAACCCACTGAGCAAGGCCAGGGATGGAACCTGCAACCTCATGGTTCCTAATCGGATTCATTAACCACTGAGCCATGATGGGAACTCCGAGACTGTTGCATTTCTATCTCAAAAAGTTTGGTAAGGCATGGTGATCTGAATTATGACCACAATATTTATCAAGTAAACTGGGATTTTCTTGAAAGTCAAGTGTTTCTAACCAGAGGGGACACTGGGACAGGAGGTATAAACTAGCAATGTACTTGGGGCAAGCTGGGATGTAGAGTCACCCTACTTTCTACAGCAAAGGTGGATTTGACCTTGTTTACAAATGACATCTAAGCTTTTTCACCTATTATGCAGCATGCTATGTTGAGAAGAGTGTAACTAAAGGCATGAAGAGCTTCTTACCAGAAAGGAAGGAAGGAAGGAAGCAAGAAAGTGAGAGACAGATGAGGAAAGGTGAGGCACAGAGAAGTAAGGCAGTCTATGACAAGGCCAAATGGCTGGAATCTGAACTCAGGCAGTCTACCACATTTGCCTATTATGCTGTATAAGCATGCCCACATCCACCTTATTATGCAATGAGCTTGAAAACTTTAGAGATATATGTAAGGTAAGAGAACATACACTCTAAGACAGCATCCGAGAGAAGTAAGCATGTGACTTTGGAGGAATCAAGTCTATGGCACCTAGATTTGTCATCAGGGTATTTTCTTTCCCTGTAGTTCACAAATATGCCTGCATGGGTTATGTCTGCTAGATAACTGGGCTCGCCAAGTTTGCTGAGCTTTAGAAATTAATTACAATTAAAATGTACACGTTTCATTATAAATGCTTATTTATGTTTTTTTTCCGATTATCTATAGTGAATATTTTTCATTAGAAATTCAGCTTTTTTGTTGTACAACAGAAATGATCACAACCTTGTCAGTCTACTATACTTCAATAAAACCTTAGAAGATGAAAAAAAAAGAAATTTCATTTTTTTTAGGAAAAGCAGAGTTTAATTTTGGTTACATGAATTTTAAGAATATAAAGACAGTTATTTGGCACAGTAAGCAGGCCAGAAAAACATCAAGTATCAGGTGATAGAAATTCATAAACACAGGAACAGAGAATCCATTCATCCTCTGGCTTTTTGAAAAGCAAATGAGAACATTGTGTAGGTTGCTAAGACAACTGAGATGTGACGATTAAATGTGAGATAATGAGCAGAATCTCTGTACCTTTACGAATCAAATTTTTGGAATCCTTACTAAGCCCTCATCTATATTTATGGCTGAAACTTTAAAAACATTACTTTTAAAGAAAGAAACAAAATCGGCTTCAGGCTTTGGAGCTCTGTTGATGAAGAGGCTTGAAGTCTTCTGATCAGGAAAGAGCCCTGGTCTTGAGGAACGTGTGTGGTGTGGCAAAGAGAGGTGTTCCTGGCTGGGGATCAACCAACCCCCTCATGGAGCAATGATGGATGAGGTGCCTGCCAGAGACTATTACCAATAAGTCAAGAAAAATATTTGCGACTGATTTATTTAAATTCCAAGTAAATATTTTCAAAATATGGGAAAGACTAGAAATAGGAGCTTTTTTTAGAATGTTGCTATTTCAAATTTGAAACTCTGGGCTCTCTCCGTTTCGGTCACACTGTTCTCCCCGCTGTTGATTGAACGTGTCAGGCAGGCTTCCACTGAAGACCCAGGCATCGCTCGATCCGAGGGGAATGCACTTCTCATAGCCTTCTTCTTGACTTATTCTCTCATTTCCTTCAAGCCTTCACTTAAATATCATCCAATTTAAAATCACAACCTCCTCCTCCCAGTACTGCTCATCTTCCCTTTTATTCCTTAGAGGTCATCACGTTTTAACATATTCTACTAATTTTTGTTCACTGAAGTATCTCAAGCTCTCAGAAGTATCTCAGTGCCTGACACAGAGTAGATATCAATAAATGGTAAATGAAAGGACAAGAGTAAGTGTTTCTGTAACTGAACTACTGAAAGGAAAATTGAGATCCACTGGTTTGTTCTCATGTTAAGTTGGCCCAACATAAAATTGTGTTTCTACTCACAATGCGTCTAGAACTCTGAACTAAAGATATCCCAAGTCTGGAAAAAAACCAATGTTTTATGCAGCTCAGGAACTCCTAACAGGTATCAGTCAACATGTTACATACAGAAAGACCATAGCTGCCCCCAACCACAATTTTAATTATTACTCTTTTGCAAAGTAAAGTCTTAGCTTAGCTCCTCTGATCCTCTGGATAAAAATCACTAAACAAGTGTTACTTTGTGTGATGTGTCACTATGACCAAATTAATTCAAAGCAGCTAACAGCCTCCAGAAAGCCTGTTTTTCATCATTAATCGTAAAGATTTCAGAGGAATTTGGTTTACTATAGGAGAGGCTGCCTAGGAACATAGCCATTCTCTGGAAGTCATCACTAATATACGTGGGGAAATCAGAAGTTTTCTCATTTCTGGAGAATAATGCAAGTTTGTCAGATATCCTCCACTGCCACAATACCTATGTTAAGCATCTATTTCAAATCTATTATTTCACTTTCTTAAGATCAAAAAAGTAAACACACAATGTAGAACAATTAGAAAATGTGTTTAAAGCATAAAAAATTAGTGTATAATGCCTTCTCCAAAATAACCACAATTTGTGAAATGTCCCTCAGGCCTTTTAAGTAAATCTCATTGTTGGTTTCCCCACCTTCATGCACCTGTACCACGGCTGATCTGTCATCACAAGTACAATTTTAATCATGTTATTACCTGATCAGAAATCCATTGGTGACCTCCCAATGCCTGAAAGACAGGGGGCCAAAATTTCAAGTTTGGACTCCAAGTGATTGATTGGGGATTACATTTCTTTAGGTGTGTTTGAGAGTTGGTTTCAAAAGAAAGTCCAAACCTAGACACTCAGGTGGGCAAAATAATCTACAGAAAGGAAAATAATTTAAATTGCAGTACATAGTACATTCATCAGTCATCTAAAAACTGGATTAACCACAGGAAATGGAAAAAGCAATTTATACTGGATTGGTATTTGAGAGCTCAAAAGGGGTTTCGGGTTCAATGAATAAGTAAACGGTCAGTTTGAGGATGAGGACAGGAAGGTCAAAGCTTGGGAGAAGGGTTTACCAGAAAAGATGAATGGAGCTCCTCTTACTTTAAAGTCTGGCTGCCACTCCACTTAATGCTCTCCCAAGTGATCTCTGCTTTGAAGATTGTAGTCTGTAGGTACCTATGAAATGTCTATGTCTATGAAATTGAGCTGCAAATCTCCATATTAGTGAAATGGATAATCAATGAGTTACATCTAGTCAAGGAAGGATAGGCTCGTATATGCTAGATTATATAAAATGAAGGATATGGGGAGTGGGATACTGAATAAAATAGATGAGTTACATATTCTGGGCAGGGAAGATATAAAAAGTACGGGTCGCCTGATGGCTTATCTGCTCAGCATCCTTTTCTTGTAAGTTTTCTCACCACTGATACATATGCTCTCAAAGGTGGCTCCTGAAAGCCACTCTGATACCATTCCCTTCCCTGGAAACTTGGAACTGAGATAACAGATCAACCAAACATTGATCATAAAGAGAGATGAGGATGCCGAGGCAGCCAAGCAGTGAGGACACAGGTGGATACGAGATGAACAGGAAGTCAGTCTGTGGTCCCCAGACCTTGTGAGATCTGGCAAGCTCTGTCTTCTCAGTTTCTTTAAGATATTATACTCTTGTTTAAAAACAAAACAACAAAAGAAGAACAAAATACCCCTTTTCTACTTAAACTGGTTCACATTAGCAGTTGCAACTATGAGTCCTAACTAAAATAACTAAGACGCCAAGCCAACCACAATCAATGCAAATTTATCTATATCGAATTTCATCTATTTCTCCATATAGCTCAAATGAGACTGTTCACTACGATAAAATATACCTTTCAGTTTCAGTTTCTAGATCTTTTTTCCAACCTCACTGTGGGTTCTCCTTCTCCCATTTCTTTAAATCTTATCTCTCCTTCGATATTCAGCTACTGCCCTAAATCTTCATGTAACACTTCCTAACTACTCTGGCCCACAGTGCTCAGCCCTCAAGCTACCTACACTCTAGTGTATCATTTTCAACTATTCTTCAGTGAAATTAGCTCACGTGTAGGACTACCAGGGAAGTACTGTTCTAAACAGAGGCTCTCAGTAGCCAAACAGTACACAAATATCATATTTTATTCTAATGTCTACGTATAAGTGACAAGTGAAGTGGTACCTTCAAATCAAGGTACCTATGTGACTAGTGTATTTTTTTTCTGTAAGTTCCTTTCCAGGGCCCATGTTAAATTGGTGCTCTCTTCTGTCAATCTGGAACTAAAAGAGGAAAATCAAGTGGAACTCAATGAACATCTAACATACCAGAATAAGGGCAATAAGAGAGTGGATAACAGGTAGTCCAGGTAATCCTTGACCTTAACAGACAGAAAACAGGCATGAAGAATACATATCCTTATTTTTACCTCTTGCACACAATTTTACTTTTTTATTTTTTAAGGTCAATCTGTCCATGCTCTGTGTATGTTCTAAATGAATACCAAATAGTGTCTGTCTGATCAACGAACAATTCCATATAGAAAGTGCATCATTTGAGAAAGGCTGGTCCAACAAACTGGCCAAACAGAAAGGCACAGTCTGTATCCAAGGAAGCCACAAGGGGATCTGTTGTACTAGATCAGAGGTGAAGTGACAAGAGCCTTAACTGTCACCATGGCATGGGAAGGGGCAGGATAAAGAGATTCAAAATACAGCAGAGGAAAATTAAATACAACTTGATGACCAACCAGATTGGGAAAGAAGAGATAAATAAGTCAAAGATCATTCTCAAATTCTGAGGCAGGGCAACTGAGAGAATTATCACTAGAAAGAAAGATCCTGGAAGAGGGAAGGTAATAATTACAAGGCTGTACAAAGGGAGTTTGAGATGGCTAAGAGAAATCTCTATAAAATTACAGTAGGAATTTTTGGTGACAAGAGACCGTCTAGGAGCCATTGCAAGTTGGATTTGTATATCTGGAAGTTATTCATTCACTTGACAGGTACGTGCTGAGGACCTGCTACTTGTCAGGCCCTGTGCTGTATCCTGATGTTACAATGGAGAGCAAAATAAAGCAGAGATGATCCCTAAATTGTGGAGCTTACAGTGTAGTACTTGAAGCATGCGTTAGTCAAGTGAGACACCAGTGAAGGCATGTGACAGTGAGACCTGAGCAGCTCGCTGGCCAGCAAAGGCTTCTCCAGGTAAGAAGCAGTGAGCAGAGATGTGAAGCATGAGATGAAATTCAGTAGGTGAGCAAAGCTGGGAGGGGGAGGATAGTGCAAAAGGGGAAGGAGCATTCTAGCCTCTGTAGAAGGAGGAGCATGGCTTCTATAAATGCTGATCCTGTGAAACGGAAAGGCTGATTGAGGCTAGAGTAACAGGAAGTGGCCAGATTCTACATGTCATGGGCTACGTCAAGAGTTGTGAACAAAGAGTATAAGGAAAAAATATGAAATGGAAGGAAAGCAAAAAACAATCAAGAAGAAAACCAGGGGATCTGAAGACAGCTAATAATGGAACCAAATCCAAGAAATGGTTAAATAATTCCCTGGCCTCTAGAGCTAGATGGTGGTACTGAAAGAATCTAAGCTTATTGGAGCTACATCTTGAAATTTTCAAGTCTGAGGGAATGCAACCTGGCACTAATAAGTGCTGATGCTTCTTGCAGACAGAATATTGACCCAGATGGACCTTTGATTTGACACAATGAAATACAATGGGTTCCTTTCATACCAAGGAGCCCTCAGCTTTCACTGCTACAAAAACAATAAAGCATTTAATTTTTGGACAAAAAATTATACGCAGATAAACATTTTAGACCTCCGGAATTACTGCAATAATTATTTCACTAGGAAAAAACCATGTATCGTTTAAAAGCTTAACTATAACACTGTCAAACCATGACTACTTTTGAAGGTTTTGCACATAGACATTGAATAGATAAACTTCCTGATTCTCACTTACGTATTATGATATTAAAATGAGATTAATTCCAATACATCCTTAAATGCTGAGGAGTTGTTCTTTCTCTTGATAATTACAAAGTTTAGGAGTTCTCTTGTGGTGCAGTGGGTTATGGATTCAGCATTGTCACTATAGCCCCTGGGGTCACTGCTGTGGCATGGGTTTGATCCCTGGCATGGGAACTTCCACATGCCATGGAGAGCAGCCAAAAAAATTTTTTTAAATTAAAAATAAATAAATAAAAATAAAATCAGTACAGCCGAGGGCACTCGCACCATTACCCACAGAACTTTTTCATTTTCCATATGGAAAAACTATCATCTTAGCTCATGTGCACCATAAGGACTTCCTGTATGTATTTTAATATTTCCTTTAGCTCTCCCTACTGTAATATGCTGGCAGGACTGTGGCCACGATGACATGGAGCATTAACAGCAAAAGAATTGGTATAATTCCTAGAAGTCAGTTCAGAGCTCAACCTCACCAAAATTTTTATTTCCATTTACTCCTTAATTAACAAAACAAGCATATAATACAATCATCTGATTTGAGTTTTATTTTCTTTCAAAGTTCTTGATCTCTTCTGGGTGAAAATGCTCTAACCAGTTAGTGGCCCAAAAAAGGAAAGAGAAACAGAAGTTCACCAAAGAAATCATTCAGGTATTATGGGAAGTATTTTAACATATAGGCACTCTAAGATATTTGCCAAGAATGCAATTAAAAAATGAAATAAATGATTTCCTCACCTCATAGCAGAAATAAAAGGTAGAAGAGTTAAGGAAATGGAGACTCAAAAAATTCTAATTTTACTCACCCAGGAGCTAGCTGTCATATTAGAATTAAACAAAAACCATGTATTTTCAGGGATGGCTTAAATAAGTTCTAAATCTACACAAACAAAGTTACCATGAATATAGAAAAATGTCAAGATAAAAATGACAATTTAATTTTTTGTCTTAAGATGGTCTGCCTACCAACAGATTTAATTCTAGGGTAAGGCAAAGCAGGAGAATTAGTTTTCTCATGTACCCATTTTAAGATGAACGTTAGTTTTAGGAACAAACACCACATTCTTAAAATGATTAGTGACATTAGTGGAAAGTTTAGAAAAAAAGTACCTTTAAGGAATGACAAGTGTTAGTAGATGAAACTATTGCATCTGGAGTTGATAAGCAATGAGATCCTACTGCATAGCACAGGGAGCTTCCTCTAGTCATTTGTGATGGAACATGATGGATGATAATGTGAGGAAAAGACTATATATTTCTCTATATTATATAGAGAGAAATATATATTTCTGCTGACTGGGTACAGCAGAAATTGACAGAACACTGTATCAACAATAATAGAAAAAATAAAAATACTGATCTTAATAAAAAAAAGGAATGTCAGTTTTTCTATGAAGCACATTCTATCCCTTCCCATATGACATTAAGTTCAATACAGATGAATCTGCGAGAACACTGCCCCAAATGTCTGACTTTCAGTATATCCACATTATGTTATTTCTAAGAAGACATTTTTACCTTACTTATATCGTATGGGTTTATAAATTTTCTTTTTTTCCAATCTACCAGTCACATCTGCAGCCCAAGTGTCTCTTTCCGAAAGAGGAATTAAGGCCAAGCAAGACGAATTTGCTGATACACATGTCGCTCCAAGAATTTCCCCTGACAAAGTCCCCACACCCAACTTAATTACTTCCCTACTGTAAAAACACTTTCCATCTGCATTTATTCTAATCTTTTTCAAATCCAAAATCAACACACTATAAAGCTAGCTAAATAAATGAATGATATTAACTTTAGGTTCCAAGTGAGGGAGCATTTTATAAGGCAGTGGGTCTCCAGCTCCCATGCATTTTGTGCTGATACAGTATTTCATTTTTAGCTCAGTTCTTTACTTCAGATTTGTTTATAATAGAATTACCTGACCCCAGGCCTTAAATCTCAGTCTGAATCTCTCTCTCTCCCTCTCTCTCTCTCTCTCACACACACACACACACACACACAGAAAGTGAAGGGAAAAAGGAGGGGAGGAAGAGACAATGTATGAATGTTTGTGGTTCTTAATGAGCCAAAAGGAATGTACTCACATATGTATATGCTAAAGTAATGCTTACCTGATATCTACAATAAAAGCATTTTGATGTGGCCTTTTTGCTATTGCTGTTGGTTAGAAAAACTGAACCTCAGTACATACTTATATAATCAATATTATTTTTGGCATAGCTAATTTGTTGACTAGTCAGTAAGTTATTGTATCCTTTTTGTGCAAAATGTTCTTTAGCATAGCTTTCTTCCTTCTTGATATTCCATCACTGCATTAACTAATGCCATTTGGCACTCCCAGGCCTAGTATCTGTGAATAAACAGACAACCCAAGAATAGCCACCTCTTTCTGTTACTGATACTACCAGGGTGTGGAGATTGTACTTTGCACCAAAAGTTAGGACAGGGGACCAGCCACGATCAAAATGTTTGGGTGACACTGAACCAATAAATGATTCCAGGTTATCCTAAAGGCTTTTCCATCTTGGGTTTTTATAAATAAGGATTGTATTATTTGTTTGTTTTTGATATCACAAAGCTCTACACTCCTTCAAAATTTATTGGCCTAATTTTACCTGTTTATATTATGAGTTAGGAAATTTTTAGAAGCAAGTTATCCACGGCAACCAACTAGTAGCTTCCAGAAAGTAAAGGCATTTTCCAATCAATATATATATTATAATAATGTGTAGTATATAACAGAATAATAAAACATACTTAAAATAATACTTTAAAATCAACTATTATTTATCTTAAAAATACGATTGCACTTTTAAGGCCACATGGGCTGAAGTCTAAACTCTCTCTTTTCCAATTTATTGATATAAATTATAAACACTGCATCAGTTTGGCGGCTGGATTTTTGGTGCTTGTTTAAAATTTGTTTAAGCACAACATTGTCTGTCCAAAATTCCTCAGTGAGTGTCCTCAAGGGTAAAACATTTTGATATGCAATATTAATAAAAAGGATAATCATATTGCTCTGTTTTCCCTACTAACCTTGAGATCAGCTGCTCGCAAAAGTTATCTAATTAGTTAAATAAAAAATCATAGGTGGGTTTCTCACAGAGGTTGGCAAAATAATTAGGAAGGAAATGATGGAATTACTCTGCTCTGTAGGAAAAATTTAATGGTGCATCCATTTCCGAATGCTCCAATAAGCTAAAACTATTTGGTTCTCTTCTGATACATAATCATAAAAGACAAAGACCAAATGTCAAGAATCCTATGTCATATTATATACTTCTGACGATGTAAAAGAAAAGACCACACACAAGCATTTCACTATAATATATATAGGAATTAATTATAGGAATATCTTACTACATAAAACAAAGGAAGATTTAATCAAACTGCTAATGGACTGTATATTCTACACGCTTTCCAAAAGGAACAGATGGTGGTTGTTAACACTGTATCTAGATCTATATTGTTTTACTGTACCAAGAAAATCACTGCAGACATCACAGGCTAAAACGAGTAGGACAAGATAAACTCACCATTAAATACAAATTTCTTTCTTTTTTTTTTTCTGTCTTTTTGCTTTTTCTAGGGCCACTCCCACAGCATATGGAGGTTCCCAGGCTAGGGATCGAATCAGAGCTATAGCCAGAGCCACAGCAACACCAGATCCGAGCGGCGTCTGCATCCGACACCACAGTTCACGGCAACTCCGGATCCTCAACCCACTGAGCAAGGCCAGGGATCGAACCCGCAACCTCATGGTTCCTAGTCAGATTCATTAACCACTGCGCCACAACGGGAACTCCTAAATACAAATTTCTTAATGCAAGAAGCTACATCACTGATATTGTATGAAGGATATGTGTTTACTATTATAATAGTATTTACAATACTTTTACTTACCCTTTTAAAATTGAGGCCTGGATTTTAAAATAAAAACAGTGAAAATGTATAGGCCTAAAAAAGTCTGTTGGGCATCTGGTCCAACCACAAACAACCAAACGGTGCTAAATTCCTGTCTGTAGTGGCCTGACCATGTTATTAATTCATCATTTCTTCAGGCTCTATATAACCACAAAGAGAATGACACATTAATTTTGATTTTTCCAATTTGATACCATCTTCAAAATCTATAGCAACATTTGATTGAAAGCAATTCTAGATTTTTGGTAAACACAGATTTAAAAGCTGTTCAGTTCCTGGCAAAATTTCAGATGTGAATACATTCATTACAAGAAGAGATTAGAAAGAAAAATGAAGGGGAACTTAAAATAATGACTGCTCAGGGAATATATTTTCGGTATTCCCAGAACTGTTTCCACTATTGTTCTTTGAAGGTGACTGCAATTGGTGTCCTTTTTATTAATATTCTGATGAATGGTATCCAAGCCAGTATGACAGATAATGTCCATACAGATAAGTGCTTAAACGTAATGTTTTAAATCAAGTTGTAACCGAAGTATAACATCTTATTAGTTCTTCAAAACTGCAATGTTTCTTAGCGAAGTCTTGGCCTCTATTTTACTGTACCTGGAATTCTGGGGTTCTGGAACATCTGATTCTGTGCACGGTTTCTTTACCTGTAAGAAAAGAATACTAGTTACTCTCATATGAAAATACAACTTCCTCACTCAGGTTCACACACTTGTTAAACTTAAAGTGGATATAGCTCTGCCCACCAAGATCTCTATAAAATACTCCCCACCTTTTACAGCAGCAGCGCGCAGTATTAAATTGTGTATTTCATTATGACCCCATGAACAGCTGCCAAAGGCACTTCCCCAGACTCCATTAGTACGTAAAATGTTCAGCTAAAATAGCCTGGGACCAGCTTAACTAGGAACAAAGAAACCAAAGAACCAGGTTTCCCACTTAGGAACTGGGAAGCCATGCTGTTCTCAATTCACTAAGAAATGTTTTTCCAGTTGATGCTGCTTCTGCCTCCTACGAAAGCGCACAATAATAAACACCAGGTTCTGGGGGCAAAGCACAGTGTTAGCTAAAACATTCACATATTAATTTTCATTTTCTCAATCCAGTGGCTCTGTGTTTTATATATTTCTCAGCATATCAATTAGATTTTGGCATTGCTCACAGACTTCTCATATATATCTGCGGTATATTTTGCAGACAATATTTCACCTTCGTGGTTTTTAACCCACAGAAGGTAAAGAATGAACATAACTTTCATTTTTAGGACATGCTACCCATTTCTGGACAGAAGTGTGTGATATATCCTCTAAAACAAGGCAAAGCACAAATCCATTGCCTTTTACAATTTAGCTTCAAGCACAGATACTTAGGTCTGATTATTATGGTTTTACTGGTACCTTACATGCAGAGTAAACTCCAGAAATTCCTCCGTTAACATGAAGCATAAACAATATATATTCACAACTCCACTGTCATCCACTCTGGGTGGTTACATCGTCATGGTCTATCTACACAACCTTTAGGATCCAGGTGTTTTAACTCCTAATATGTGGCTTGGAAGTGAAAAATAAGTCTATCGAAAATACCTCAGGGGCATATGCCATGAGTGTGAACTGTGATATGAATGGCACTGCTTAAGAATAAATTTTGAATTTTAAAAATACTGTATTGTCCTTCTAGTTCACAAATTCTCTCCTTTTCCGTCTTATACGGATGCTTAAAAAACAAATTTTAAAAATCTATGTCTTTCGCTCTCGATTCTAAGCCTAGGCATTTTATAATCTGGGATGTCAATTATTTGCTTGATTAACTGTACTCTCATCTGCATCCTGTCTATACATTCATATAGTATGAAAATAAAGCTGATTAGCCAAGAGATTATCATCTCTGTCCTATCATATAACATTTTCTATGCTCTTAATATGGAAGTCAGCCCCATGAGACAGAAGGGTCAAGAAATATTTTTGAATAATTTAAAAAAGAAAAGAGAGAAGGGAATATTTTCCCTAAAATGTAAACATAAAATTCACTATGAAACCCACAAAAGTCTATGTCCATTAAAAATATGAAACCCACGGAAGTCTGTCTATTAAAAATTCCAAGAAAAAAAAGAATTAAAAGGGAAAGATATGATAATGAAACCCTTCTTTCCCACTGGTTCTTTTCTATGATTCATCACCAGCATGAATATGTAGAAATCACCTCAAAGTGAATGTCACTTTCTGAAAGATGATGAAACTTGGTGACTGACAAAAAAAGCTCCAGATCACACAGGCAAACTAGACATAAACTCCCAAGTAAGAGTCAGAATGAGACAAGCTTCCTCTGGTTTAAAAAACAAAGTGTTTTTTTGTGTTTTTTTTTTTTTTTGCCATTTCTTGGGCCCCTCCCGTGGCATATGGAGGTTCCCAGGCTAGGGGTCGAATCAGAGCTGTAGCCACCAGCCTACACCACAGCCACAGCAACACCAGATCCGAGCCGTGTCTGCAACCTACACCACAGCTCACGGCAACGCCGGATCGTTAACCCACTGAGCAAGGCCAGGGATCGAACCCGCAACCTCATGGTTCCTAGTCGGATTCGTTAACCAGTGCACCACGATGGGAACTCTTGTTGTTTTTTTGTTTTGTTTTGTTTTTTAAATCTTTAACACCCGTAACTTTACAAAACATCATCCTCCAAATAATTACCTAGAAAGTTGTGATTATTTTAGTCTATTCTCAAAGCAGTAATTGTAATGTCAGAGAACACGTCTACTAATGATTTACTATCTATTATGTGCAGAGTCCCAGGTTCATAGCTAATGCTTAATGAGTATGTGATGAAAGACTGAAGTAGATATAGATATTCTTTTAGGTATTGTTAGAGCTTTGCATTTTTCAAAGTAATTCTTTTCAGGGATTTTATTCATTTCTTCATGGTCAAATGAGAGAAGAATAACATTCAGGATGCCATGACTTCTAAAAGAGAGATCTATACAAGGTGGTGGATGTTCAGAGGACAACTGACCCTACCCAAAGGAAGATGGGAATGGCAACAAAGGAAGTGACTTCTGGACAAAGTCTTAAAGGACATAGGCTTTAAAGACTAAATCTCGAGAGAGGTGGTTATTTCAACATCATAGGATTTGCCACAGTAACCATATTTAAAGACCTTACAAATTGTAAAAAAAAAAAAAATCCTTAATTTAATCTTTGGGAAATGAAGACCATTGAAGGATTTTAAGACACAGACTAGGTAGAGATGGTGCAGAAGACAGTGTAGAAGGGGACAAGCTGAGGACTGAAAGGCAGATAAGAGCCTAATGTAACAAGAGAGAATGTACAGGATCCACCAAAGCAGAGATGGCACTGATTTGTGTATCATTAATCTCTAGCCTTGAATAGATACTCCTTGCTATGGTCTGAATGTTTGTGCCCCTTCAGAATTCATATGTATAATCTTAACTCCCAAAGATTATGAAGTGGGGCCTTTGGGGGGATGCTTAGGTCATGAAAATGGAGGTTTTATGAATGGGATTAATTCTTATGAAAGAGCTCCCACAGAGCTCCCTAGTCCTTCCACCATGCGAAGACACAACAAAGAGAAGTCGTCACTGGCTATGAATCAGAAAGTGGTCTCTCATCATGTACAACCTCGGTCTTGGACTTCTCAGCCTCCAGAACTGTGAGAAAATAAATTTCTATTGTTTATCAACTACCCAGCCTTTGGTATTCTGTTATAGCAACCCAGTGGATTAAGACAATAAGACAGTCTGCAAAGAAATAAAACAAAAAGACAACCTACAGATTGAGAGGAAATATTTGTAAATGATGTGACGGGCAAGGGCTACATTTCCAAAATATACAAACAGTTTATACAACTCAATAAGAAAAAAACCAAATAATCTAATTTAAAAATGGGCAAAGACCTAAATAAACATTTTTCCAAAGGAGAAATGAGATGGCCAATAGGCACATGAAAAGACACTCATCATTGCTAATTATTAGAGAAATCCAAATCAGAAATATAATGAGGTATCATCTCACACCAGTCAGAATGGCCATCATTAAAAAGTTTACAAATAATAAATGCAGGAGAGAGTGTGAAGAAAAGGGAAACCTTTTACATGGCTGGCAGGAATGTAAATTGGTATAGCCATTAAGTTATGGGATTTCCTCAAAAAACTAAAAATAGAGTTGCAATATGACCCAGCAATCCCACTCCTGGGCATAAACACATACAAAACTTATAATTTGAAAAGATACATGCACCCCTGTGCCCAAAGAAGCACTATTTACAATAGCCAAGACATGGACACTACCTAAACGTCCACTGACAGATGAATAGGTAAAGAGGACGTGGTGTGTGTGTGTGTGTGTGTGTGTGTGTGTGTGTGTGTAGATACAGAGATACGCATACACACACACAATGGAATATTACTCAGCCATAAAAAGAATGAAATAATGTCATGAGCAGCAACATGGACAGACCTAGAGATTATCATACTAAATAAAGTAAATTAGAAAGAGATAAACACCATTTGATATCACTTATATGTGGAATCTAAAACATGACCCAAATGAACATCTCTATGAAACAGAAACATACAGACACAGAGGACAGACTTCTGGTTGCCAAGGGGTTGTAAAGGAGGAGGCAGATTGAGAGTTTGGGATTAGCAGTGCAACCTAGTATACACAGGATGAATAAACAACAAGGTCCTATTGTATAGCACAGGGAACTATATTTAATATTTAATATCCTGTGATAAACTATGATGGGGAAAAATATGAAAAAACTATGTACAATTGAATAACTTGGCTATACACAAGAAATTAACACAGCATTGTAAATCAACTATACATCAATAAATTTTTTTTAAAAGTTCACTAACTGAATCATTCAATCCAATGGTGAGAGATGAAGACCTGAATTAAGACAGGGGCCATGGAGAAGTTCTCTTGCAGTGCAGAGGGTTAAGGATCTGGCATTGTCACTGCAGCAGCTTGGGTTGCTACTGTGTCATGGGTTCAATCCCTGGACCAGGAATTTCCATATGTTACAGGCATGGCCAAAAAATAAGACAGGAGCCATGGGGAGAGGTGAGAGGATGGTTTTGATAGATATTTCTAAGATAAAATTGAGAGAATATCATTGCTGATTAAAGCAAAGTATAAAGTAGAATATGACCTTATCTTTTCATCTGTCCTTGAAAAACCTTTGCTAATACCAACAACAAAAAAAGTTAATTTATGACTTCTTTAAAAAAAACTTCAAAAGTTTACCTTCTTTCTGAATTGATGGAAAAAAGCAAGATGAATTATTAAAAAACTGGTATCTTCACATTGTCTTGATCACAGAATTAGAAGCCAAATGAGCAGTTTTACCTAAATTTAAACACACTGTCCCATCTGAGAGATCAACACTTCATTAAATGGTGACCATTTTTTTTATCAGTTTCATTTTTTTTTTGTCTTTTTGCTATTTCTTGGGCCGCTCCCGTGGCATATGGAGGTTCCCAGGCTAGGGGTCCAATCGGAGCCGCAGCCACCAGCCTACACCAGAGCCACAGCAACGCGGGATCCGAGCCGCGTCTGCAACCTACACCACAGCTCACGGCAACGCCGGATCTTTAACCCACTGAGCAAGGGCAGGGATCGAACCCGCAACCTCATGGTTCCTAGTCGGATTCATTAACCACTCCGTCACGACGGGAACTCCCAAATGGTGACTATTGAAATATAAACACTATTAGGAGTTCCTGTCGTGGCTCAGCAGTTAACGAATCTGACTAGTATCCATGAGGATGCAGGTTAGATCCCTGGCCTCGCTCAGTGGGTTGAGGATCCAGCGTTTCCGTGAGCTGTGGTGTAGGTCACAGATGCAGCTTGGATCTGGCGTTGCTGTGGCTATGGTGTAGGCTGGCAGCTCCAGTTCCTAACTGACCCCTAGCCTGGGAACCTCCATATGCCGCGGGTACAGCCCTAAAAAGATAAAAAAAAAAGAAACATAAACACTATTGAAGAATGAATATTCTTGGAGTTCCCATCGTGGCTCAGTGGTTAACGAACCCGACTAGGAACCATGAGGTTGCGGGTTCAATCCCTGGCCTTGCTCAGTGGGTTAAGGATCTGGTGTTGCCGTGAGCTGTGGTGTAGGTTGCAGATGCTGCTTGGATCTGGATCCCACGTTGCTGTGGCTGTGGCGTAGGCTGGTGGCTACAGCTCCAATTCGACCCCTAGCCTGGGAACCTCCATATGCCCCACAAGTGGCGCAAGAAATGGCAAAATGACAAAAAGACAAAAAAAAAAGAATGAATATTCTTATAAAATATGTAGAACCTAGTTATTTAATGACCACTAATTTAGTTATGAATTTATTCTGAAAAAATCTGAAACAGGTAGGCCAAGAAATGAGGCAGAATTTCATGCTCATAATTTAAATCCAAATCTGTTTTCATTAGACATACAAGGAAGTGAGCAAAAAATATGCCAAGAGAAAAAGATGAATAAAGTTAAATATTATTTAATTGCCTTCAATAATGTGAATTTTAACTCTACTTAATGTTATAAAAGTAGCAAAAATCAAAGCAAGATGAAACATAATGAAAAGTTTAACTATTCTAAGAAAATAATTATTTGTATGTCACGAAAATACAAACACTGAATTTTTTTTTCTTTTTTGGCTGCACTTGCTGCATACAGAAGTCCTGAGCCATGGATCAAATCTATGCCACAGCTGTAGCAATGCCAGATCCTTAACCCACTGTGCTGGGCCAGGGATTCAACCCGCATCACCTCTGAGACAATGCTAGACCCTTAACCCACTCACCAAGAGTAGACTCCAAAAACTGATATTTTTGAAGAAAAAGTAATAGCTAAAATATTTGATTGTTGGAGTTCCTGCTATGGCACAGCAGGTTAAAGATCTGACTAGAGCGTCTCAGGTTTATGGAGGTTCAGGTTCATTCCCTGGCCTGGAGCAGTGGGTTAAGGATCCAGTGTTGCTGCAGCTGTGGTGTAGGTTGCAGCTGTGGCACGGATTTATTCCCTGCCTTGGGAACGTCCATGTGCTATGGGTCCGACCGAAAAAGAAAACAAATTTCTGCATGTTTACTATATGCCAGGCATATGCTTATGTGGATATTCCTTTCCCTCCTTTTCACAGATAATAATACTGAAAACTAGAAAGATTGATCTGCAAGTAATGTAGTAAATTTCAAATCCAGACCTCTAAGGACATTTTAACTAGTAAATGTTAAAAACCTAAAATTCATAAACATATATGCCAAACTGTTTAAAATGAAGATCAAAACATACATTTGAAAGTTCAATTTGTATTATGTCATAATGATAAGTGCTGCCATTAATTAGGCAGTTATTCTTTTCCACTCACTGGCTGGACTACGTGTATATGTAATATCACTTAATCTATGAAGACAGGTGTGACGGATGAAATCCTTCTTTTACAAATGAGAAAACCAAGGCTCAAAGAGGTTAAACACCTTGGCAATGTCCCACAGCTAGCACTAACAGGGATGGAATTAGAACAGAATGTTATACAGTAAGCCGTTTCTTCTAATGCGAGATTTTCCAACTGCTTTTATTAGGTTGTTTTAAAATTAAGACCTGAAACTAACATTTTCTGTGGAACAATTTTTGAAGGAGAACTTACTAGTTAATTCTTGCCATACATCAACCATTAAATGAATCTTTTAAATTGGATTAGTGAAGTTTTTAACCAAGCACTAGCAACATGTAAAGCCCATGAGCAAAGTGAAACTTGAGTTTTGAAGAAGTTACCCCAATACTTCTAGCATCTACTGCCACCACCACCATCCTAACAAGTTCAAAGGTGGTCTAATGTAAAAAACAATGTCTCTTTTGTTGTTGTTGCTGTAAGTCTTAGATATCATTCAACAAGGCTTTACCGAATGCCTCATGGTATATGAGGCACCAATCTGGGGATGGAGATGAACTTGACCTAAACAGCCCAGCAAAGGAACCACTAACCACGTGTGGCTCTTTAGAACCTGAAATGCAATTAGTCTGCATTGAGCTGTGCTGTAAGTATAAAAGGCACACAGAATTTCAAAGACTCAGTATTTTTTAAAAAAGGAAAAATACCTCAATATTTTTGATATTGAGAAATGAAATTACATTTAGGTCGACTGGGTTATATTCATTTCTTTGTACTTTTCTAACAAAGCTAAAGTCACAAGTGGCTTAGACTAAATTTCTGTTGAACAGCACTGACTTAGACCAATAAACGCCTGCCCGCATGAGTCGTGCACTCTAAGTAAACAGGTAAACAAAGAATATAATGTCAGCAGCAATGATTGGCAAGAGAAAATAATAGAACAAGGGGTAGGAAACATTGGTCAACAATGTTACATCAGCTAGACAATTATAAAAAACTGTTATTCTTATTTCACCCAATTTACTCTTCAAGTTTTTTAGGCTGTTATGTACAAAAAGTAAGACGAATTGCACTTTTTAAACAAAGCATAAGGAATGTGGGATCTGGTATTGAGAATAATGAATACTTTCAATGTCTGGGAAATAAGTGCAGAAAATATAATCTCTAGAATGTTTTGCATTATGACAATTACATTCACATATAAAAATCACCTTAAAATTGTTCTCATTTTCTAACCACTATGTACTTTGGGAGGCTTACAATTTTTTGAGGAAAAACAGATTAACTCACAGCAAAACTGAAAAGGAAAACAAGTTTCTTTTATGCCATCCACCATCTTCTTAAAAAAGCTGGAACCAATTATTCCAATTATTTTGTATATAATATTGCTGTTTATAAACCCTGAAACATTAATGATGATTTTTAAAATGTAAAGGATGGAATAATGGAAGATGACTTTTTTTTTGTCTTTTTGCCTTTTCTAGGGCCACTCCCGTGGCATATGGAGGTTCCTAGGCTAGGGGTCGAATCGGAGCTGTGGCCACTGGCCTATACCACAGCCACAGCATCGCGGGATCCGAGCCGCATCTGCAACCTACACCACAGATCACTGCAAGGCCAGATCCTTAACCCACTGAGGGAGGCCAGGGATCAAACCTGCAACCTCACGGTTCCCAGTTGGATTCATTAACCACTGAGCCACAATGGGAACTCTGGAAGAAGACATTTTAAAAAGGCCTCTTTGGTAACTTTATTTTGTCTTGAAATTAACTTTAATGATTAAGGCTTAGAATATACTGTACATTGACAATAAAAGATCAATTCTGAAACTATAAATCTAAGATTAAAAACTTCAGAAACTAAAGTTAGCTGATGCAATGAATAACTTCCATATTCCTATGGATGGCATGCAAGATAATCCTTATTTCTTCACCGAACTGCACAGAAAATATAATACAGATTCGAATGCATTACAGTTTAAGGAAAATGGCAGATAAAAAGATAGATATAAAAATAAAATCTGACATAGTGCAGTGGTTTAAGAATCTGAATGCGGTGGCTCGGATTGCTGCAGAGGCACAGGTTTCATCCCCAGTCTGGTGCAGAGGGGGTAAAGGATCCAGCGTTGCCACAGCTGTGGTGTAGGTTGCAGCTGTGGCTCAGATTTGATCCCTGGCCTGGGAATGTCCTTATGCTTCAGGTGAGGCCGTGAGAAAAAAAGAAAAATTTGTTTCCCAAATGCAAATTATATTGTAGGTTATCACTTGCAATACTCTTTGTAAATACAGAATTATCATCAACAATAATTGTCACTTCCATTATACATTTATAAAATCATTATAAATAATTGCTGTTAGAGCAGAATGGGTACCTAAATTTAGTTACTGTTAGGTTTAATTTAGTGAACATAAAAGACTTACTGAGATATCAATTGTTATATGACATTCTTTCACATTTCAAAAACCTAGAATTAGGTCATATTTGAATTTTAAATTACATAATGTAATTTAAATTGTTTTAACATTACTCCAGCTTTATTCTAGAAATGTAAAGTATGCTCTCATTTAATTAGAAGACCCTTTCTAACACATCTTATTTTTTTCAATTAGCTGAACCAGCGTTTGATGTGCTTCCCCCCATCATCCTGTCCTCTAATCAATAGCATTAAATAAATAAAAGTTACTGCCCCATTCTATTTTACTTCAAAATGCACATGGTAACATAACTAAGGAAATATAAAAGTGGGTATATGAATAAATTTTAAAATTGAGTCAAAATAATAATAGTTGGAATGTTTAAGTAAATCTGTATTTTTTGCAAGAGACTTTTGCTGAAAATGATTGTAATGTTTGTTTACTTCATTTTCTAAATATAATATTTAGAAGTTAATACCATTTTAGAACTGAACACAGGACATATACTTTAATGAGATAACCTATGATTATTTGTGCATCCCAGGAAATATAACTAATGTTGAGATCAGGACAGAATTGCTGCACTGCTAGTCCCATGGGGATGCAAACTTAGAAAGACACTACCGACGAAAACATCTCCACATTTCTCCACAAGACCTATTTTACATTTTTTTAGGTATGCTATGATTCAGTTCTTGACATCTAAAAACTCAACGCATTAAAAAAAAAAAACCTTTGGAACACAAGAGTTACCACACAGTTTTTAAAAATATATCTCTGTTATAATATGCCCATAGAAATCTGCACGGCTTTTCCAATGATAAAAAGCTATTTTGCCAAATGGTGGTCGAAAAAATGAAGGTTTTGGTGACACACTTTGTAAAAACCTAAGGATTAAGTAACAGAAAACTATTTTTATAATGTTTCATTTTACCTTACAAACAACAATCTTTCAGCTCTAAAATTCATTCGATTTTGAAACTCTTTTCACAGAGTTAGGGAAGTTTCTTTCCTCCTCTTTTCTTAGTATATCCCTCTTCGACCTCTTTATCACTGCTTACCTGGGCTTTTCCTAGCAACACCAACACAGGCCAAAGTTACCACTTACTTATTGCAAAAGTGAGAGAACCCTACTGCATAACTGGATGTCTGCATCTGCTTCAGTCCAGAGGAAAACTGCCATAATCCTTCTCTGGCTGCTATTCATAGACCAAGTATACAGATACAATTGAATATTCTGTTTTCAACTGCAACAGTAAACAAAATAAACACATACACTAATAATAGCAGGGTCACAGGGTTACTATAAACAAATCCACCACCAAGAACCTGAAGTAGAAATTACTTTACTTCTCTAATATTGGACTGTCATGGGCAAGATCTTACTTGATTTCTGGCCTTTAATGCAGCCTTCCAGGACCCAGGTTTGGGGGAGGGAGGTTATATAAAATTACACACTGGGGAGGAATTATGTTTTAAAGGTAAAAAATCCTATAGGCTATAACTCTTCATCAACTACAACTGTCACAATAGGGTTCAAATTATTTGAGAGTTCATTGCAAGGTTGGATATATTTAAAAAGCAACTTTGTAACAATGACTCAGGGAATCAAAGCATAATTATTTATACAGAGTATATATGTATTAGATCAAATGTCAAACCACATGAGCTTTTAAAATTCTGGAGTACATTTTCTCCTTAGTTATGCTATAGACTTTTGTCACCTGACATAAACTCCACATATACTATACAAAACATTCAGGAAATTTTCAAACTCTTTCTAATGGTATGTTTTTTCATTATTACCCAATAGGGACTATATCAAAGGTAATACAGTACTTAAAATGCCACAAAAGGAACCTTAGGATGCCTTAACATATCATGTTACAGCTCATATGAAAGTTGTTCCTTTTCTAAGTTTCAAAACGAGGCTAGATTGCCATAATACTCAGCATAAATATGACAGGTAAGTGTTAAAATGATTTTTTTTTCTCACAGATGTGCACTATAAACACCTAAGAGATATTTACCTATATATCTTGGTCTTCCTTATACTTTTTAACATGCACTTTGCAGTCCTCAATGTCATAAGACAGATAATATTAAAACAACAAACAGGAAAACTGAATGTGTGACTCTAAAGCAAGAACTAAATATTTAATGAGCACATAATATTAATTGACAGAATCCACTGCAATTAAATTTAAATAGCTGACTCTACTGTACACGTTCTCACTGAACCAGGAAAGAATAAATCCAGTTTTAAATATGAAAATCTGTAGCATGAGATTCCCTCCCATGTAAATGAAAATTTACGAGTTCACACAAATAATGCTTTAAAAATAATCTTAAGAATTGATCCTATTCCCTTAAGTCCAGAAATCTTGCTAATGTTTTTGACAACTTTTTTATATCTTTCAGGGTTTTTTTTTTGTTTTTTGTTTCCCCTTTTTAAGGTATTGGAATGTTTTGGCCACAAGGTTAACAAAAACTTTCCCATTTATCATGACCTGCCAAGCACAACTGGCCCCTAGACAACACAGCCTTCTACCACTTAACAAACTTAGCTCATCTTGGTCGTGAAACATGGAAAAAATTTGACCACAGGCATAGATTAGCCATCATTTGCTTTAAAACATAAATATCAATCACTGTGTAGCACCTAATATTGTTTATCTATTAGGTATAATTGATAACTAATCTTTTGAATTTGAATAATAATTAATATAGAGGTAGTCTGGGGTTTATTAATATATAATTACTGAATTTTAGTAAAAGTTTCTGTTAAAATCTCTCTTAGGTTTGAATATATATATATAAACTTTGAAAAAATATTTTCAATGAATTTTTAAGAACTCTTCTAATGTACACAAAGGTATTACAATAATTCTTTAGGAAAACTGAGAAAATTAGTTTTAACTTTAAAAACAAATGTACATTAGAATGTAAACAATAAAATGACAAAGGCTATTTTAAACGGAACAACATATATCTGAGGATTAATCTGAAAATTAATTTACATATGATATAGATTTCTCTGACACGGCGAATTGATAAAAGAAGTATGAAAAGACAGCTATATTTACAGATTTTGAAAATTTTAAATTATTTACCTTACATTAAAATAGCAACTTTTAAAGAGAAAATCCTAGAGCACTGGCATAGGGTTCTTCATTTTTAAAATTAAACGGCAAACAATAAGAAAAAATGTATTTGCAGTATGCTGCATTTTAATTTTTAATATTCTAGCAACATTGAGTTTCAAAATCTATTCTAAAGTAGTTTTATACTAAAATTCTATCTTGCATAACCATTGTTACATGAAGCTTATAAATCACCTTTCCTCAGGTTTTAATCCTAAAGTGAAATTCTTCATTAACGGAGTTAATAAAACACAGATTGTAGCATAATATACACACTCAAAAACACAACTTCTATGTTTTCTGTTTGAGCAGATTTCCTATCAAAGTAAAGTAACATTTTGAATTACCTGCAAGCTAAGGGCACAAGACAAAACAGTTCCACGTAAAAGACACTTCACACATACAAATAAGTAGTTAAGAAGAAATATCCCATTCACTGTGTAACTCCAGGTAAAAAACAAGCAATTTGTTACCGGGCTTTTTAAATGTACAAGTTGATTCTTTAAATGGAAGTGCAATTTAGTCTGGTAATTTCAAATTTTCTTTGGCCCTAAATATTTGTCTATCATAAAGAATAAAGCATACCCTGCAGTCTCAATATAAAATAGAGCCACACAGTGGTTAAACTCAAGGGTTAAAGAGTACAGGAATTATAGATTAGATCTGTCTGTTGTGACGGTCTCATTCTAGGTAAACCTAATAAATAATTGAGATACACTTACGATTTTTTCCTCTTTGACCTCAATTAAAATGGTTTTCTGAGAGCGGGTTCTAAGGACGATTTATCCTGGTTTCCTCAATACACACTTATGAAGTCATCTGGCTTTTGTATTTCTTCAACAGCTGCATTACCTTCAAAATTGGCTTGTAGTAGTTCCCCAAAGCAAAGTGTGAGACTGCCCCCAACACACACAACCACCTTCCTTCTGCGGGTGGCTGAGTTCAAAAAGTCAGTTCAAAAATTCTAACAATAGCAACTTAGAAAGAACTTGGGGAGGAAAAAGAGAAATCAAAGTAGAGATTTTTAAAGCGGGCTTCCCTCCCTCCCCCTCCCTAAGAAGTTATCACAACACATTATATGGCCATCGGTATTTGCCTTCGTTGCCATTCTTGAGACGTTATAGTTTAGCAGTTTAGGAAATGTTGGGTAAAAGAACAAACAAACGGGCAAAAAGCAAAATCAGGTAGAGCAACATGATTATTCAATTACACAGGATTTCAGAAAACTGTAACCGCAACTGAGGAAAGGAGCAGGAAACTGGATAGTGCTGACCGATGCTCAGTAGACCCTGGAAACCAAACTGGAAAACTTATTGGCTGTGATAATTCATCCTCCCTTTCTTCAAACAGGTCCCCTAAACAATCTCACTCTGGCAGTAAATCAGTTTTCACAGCCACTTAGAATTAGAGGACATTTTCTCCTCCCGAATTGTGTTTTTCTCACAAGAATAATAAAACAGTACCAACAGAGCAAAGCTGCCCTCAACTGTCTTGAATGAAAGACATCTTTGAGACACTGTAATTATTGTGACAGTTACCCACATCTTCGTCCCTTGATGCAGCAAACACCAGTTAGCAATCTTTCTTCATGCGACTCAAAAATACAAAAAAATGTAATTAAATAATTTAAACCAAAGCATTCCACATCAAGGTTTCCAATCAAAACATATGCTCAAGGGCCCATCCAAACACAGGTAAAACCAACTAGAAACTTGAGGCATTTTTAAGAAGTTAAAACTAAAACTTGATCTTACTGCCATAGCTGTAGGGGAAAAAAGTTCCATAAATAGGGGGAAATACTTGTTCTCATAAAAAATATAAAACACTTATCATTGAGATGACTGCATTTGAAATTGAATGAAAAAAATAAATTCAGCACAAAAATTTCAAAGCAGAGATTATTCAGAAAAAGTCTTTCATTTAAATAGCTGGTATTAATTTTTTTAAAAAAACCTGCACCATGCACCTTATTATAAAGGGAAAAACTGTTCAAAGTCAACTATTAAAATTTTCTAATGCAAGTTAATCTAGTAATTATCCATTATTGAATCACCTGCATTTCTCCCACTATTAACATAAGGTAATTACGGTAGTTGAATTTTATGAAGACAAACTGTAGTTACAAGTTGCAGCATGGGTAAACTTGCTCAATTTTTAACTTTTATGTAGATATTTCTTCAGTCATGCCTGTGCTAAAACTGAGAAAATTCCAAACAACTCATTTTACCTAATATTTTTGTCTGAGACAGAACGGCCTATACTTTAATGTATAACTTACCACATTAACACAATAATAATTATAATGCCTCAATCGAAAGCTAAATAGAACTTACCTCATTCAAAGTCCAAAAACCTGAAACTAATTCCAGTTTTATTTGGATGGAAGTTTTGTGTGTGCATGAGTTCGATAGCCAATAAATCCCACTTTCCAGTGTGAATAGGATAAAACCCAGTTCAAAGATTACAGAATAGTCTGCAAGGTTTAGAGTCTCTAACAACATCCATGTAGCCTTAAAAACACCTTGCTCTGCCGTGAACCTCCGGGCACTAGAAGCAGTGCAGTTATTTAGGTTAACTAGGAGGAGACCTGGAGAGTAAACACTCTTGGCTCTGACCAATAGCTTTCCACGCCTTTCTGTTTATAGTAAGATGACTTGCCATCAGAGGTCACCCCCATGAACAGCTCCTGTCTTTTACTGGGATCTAAAGCATTTATCCTGACTCATAGGCTGTCAACCTGCTATCGTGGGGACACATTCATAACCCACTTGTGTAGTTACTTGAAGAGTTTAAATCCTTGCATTAAATTAAAATTCACTTTAGTTTCTTTTGAAATGAAACATTTCTGCAGAAGAAATATCTCAGGGCAAGTCAGGGATCGGTATGCATCTAAATAAGTATTAAATAAGGACCGATACTCATTTAAAGTCCCAACATTTCATGCTTTTTGTTCGTTTGTTTGGGGGATTTGGGGGGTGAGGCAGAAGACTTGTGAGATTTCACTTTCATTATTACATCTCTCCATTCAGCACAAACTTTTCTCCTTCCTCTAAGCACACATATGTACAATGCTGATAAAGTAGAAAGATGACGATAGCTTTTTTTAAATTTCCTTCATTTAAAATGTATTTTTCTTTGAGGTAGAGGAGAAGATGAACACAATTAGGAATGCTTACACTGTATTATCATGTTATGTAAAGTATTTTCTAAAACAAAGCCTTTGATTTTTTTTCAAAAGAGATATGTTAAGTTCTAATGAAATGAAAAGGAAACAAGAAAAGCCAAGTTCAAGAGATAAGGATAATGAAAATAAGTCTATTCTATGGCACTGAGGTTCCCTTTCCTCTAATGCTTTATTTGGGGAAAAAAAATTGTGGGTTTTTTTTTTTTTGAGAAACCAATATTATACAACTTTCCCCTTCTATCCCTTTAAAAAATGCCTCATATCTTAAAAAAAAAAAAAACTAAGCTCATTTCATAAGTTTCTCCTACAATATTTCAGTTTAGCATTTACAAGCAGTATGGGAATTACTGCCTCCAATTTGTCTACATAATTCTGGGATGATTTCTTTTTCTTTCATTTTTCTTGGTCTTCACAGTGTGGCTCTTTGATACAGTCAGGCAAAGGGTTTAGAAAACAAGACCTACAGCCAAGGACTGAATATCTCCTTCCCAGTAATTTGTAGCACAAGTGTTTCTTGAAGCCATTTCATTTCTGAGGAGGAACTGAGCGAAAAGCTATTACCTAGTTCAGCTTTGGGCAGCCCTGCAGAAAGCCCAGGGCCCTTAGGAACTGAAGACGGCGCTCTCTCCCCACAGTCTCAGCCACGGATGCTGCAGCTGAGAAACCAGGTAACGTGCACATCCCACCTGCAACACGTGTTCATTCAGATCAGGTTTTGATGCCATTGCAATACTTAACTTGCCAGAGAGCTACTGGTCCTATTAGAGTTAATAAAATGTGTTAATTATTTTCGAGACCTCATTTTTGACAGATTCAGTTCTTTGACCCTCGTATGGTTAGGATCATTAAACGCACCGTCTTCTTTGCAGTCGAAATGTCTTAAGTAGTTAGAGCTTCCTGAGTGGTGTGGTAGAGATCAAAGGTTTTAAGTTCAACAGACTATGCTTTCTGAGCTGGCTACATTTTTTAAAGGAGATTTTAAGTCACTGAATATTTTCTAAACTCTTAGCTCAAGAAACATTCATTGAAGCAAAAACCTATGTCTGTTTCTATTACAACAGAGACCTAACAAACCATACCTAAAACTCTGAGGAGAACAAATCAGTTCTTCATAAATTAAAGAAGGTTAGCTGGATGGTAATTTTCTTTCCCAGTCACAGTGAGGAGTAGGGGGAGGGCAATAAGCCCCCTGTGGTGAAAACTTGTAGATAAGGGAAATATAAACATGAAAATAAATACCATTTGCAGTTTCAACGCTTAAGGAGCACAGATAACTACGTTTTTTTCTGATGAGAAATCTAATCTTCCTCTCAGCTTATATCAGGACATCAAATTGTTCCTAGTATCATAAAAGTAATTGGTATACCCTTACTTTTTATTGCTATATCTATAGAGGAAAATCACGTTGACGGTTTTTTAATAACTTTTTTTTTTGACTACACCCACCATGGAAGTTCCCTGGGGCCAGAGTTCGAATCTGTGCCACAGCTGAGACCCACACCACAGCTGAGGCACCACCAGATCCTTAACCTACTGTACCAAGCTAGGAATTGAACCTGGAACCTGCGCCTCCACAGAGACAATGCTGGTTCTTAACCTACTGTGGCACAGCAGGAACTCCCTTTAATAACATCTTACGAACAGAGGTTGTTAGGATGCCCTTCTAGCCCCATGTACCACCACCAATTAATTACATGACCAGGAATAAATAGATAAATCATTCTTTCTAAGTATCTGTTTCTCCACCTGTTAAATTTCCACCTCTAAAAACCTCTATTTAGACCCTTCAGTTCTACACATCAGTCATGTAAATACCATCAATGAGGGCCTGCCCCACATCATGTAAAAGTGAAGCTATTTTGAACAGCTGGCAGCCTGTACATTACAGCAGTGACTTGCAGGATGTCTCTGCTCCATTGGTATTTATTAAATGTAGGAGTATCCTTTGCGAGCAACATGCAAAACAAGATTAAAGTTAGTCAATCATGAAAACTCTAAGGTTTAATAGAAATTACATCATATTTTTTAAATTAAGAAAATAAATCAGTTATTGCACCTCCATGGGGTGCATCCTTCATATTCACTTTGACCACCTACCCTCCATAAACCTGCACGGGGAGGTGTTTTGTACCTTCTACTTTTCATTTCCTCCCCACTCAGGGGCATCACAGGGAGGTGTTTTGTACCTTCTACTCTTCATTTCCTCCCCACTCAGGGGCATCATCTCCTCTTGTGACCCTGTCTAGTAATTCTTCAAGCACCACCCCCCCAGAGTTATAAAATACCTCCAGCCTCTTTTATAGCATTTCCTGCCACTTTTTGTTGTTGACTAATTAATTACAAGACGGTTTTGTGAAAATCTCATAGAAGGATGTAAGGAATTAAGAGAAAAAACAGAGCCAACATGAGAGAACAAAAGAACATGAAAAGTGCAATCAAGTCATTCTGACAACAATTGAAAAAACATGGAGAACGGAGAGATAAATAATTTTAAAGTTCTGTGTGTACAATAAGTTCCCAAACTACTGGTTTGGAAAAGGTCATATGGAATCAAAATTAAACAGCCACCACAAACCATAGCAGCCTCCTTAGCCAGATTACTGATGTGGTATCTATAGTAGAATACAAAATTCAAAACCTATAACCTAGTTTTAAATAAACATTTAGCAAACTACGTCCATGACCTTGTATAACAAATACCACATAGTAGTCGGTGCCATAATTATAGTCACCATTTGTTTAATCTTCTTCCTTTTTTTTTTCTAATAAGGCTGAAAAACTCAAATGTATGAGGAGCCACATGGGTTCAAATTACCATGGAAGTGAAGTGGGTCAAGTGTAGGTGAGGCTTTTGGTAAAATGCACGATCTTCCACAAACCATTCAAAAATGGTTCCTCTCATTTCCTCTCATGCCTTAAATACACACGTATCCTATAGATTCCCCAATTTTTATCACCTCCTAAGATCCAACCCCTGAGTTCTAAACTCTCTCATTCTCCTAATTTATATCTCTATATAAATATTTCATAGTCATATCAAACTTTAATATGTCCAGTATGAGACTCTATTACTTCTCAGCCAATCCTATCTTTACAGTCCCACATTTTCCATACAAATAAATCCGGAATGCAGAGTCACTGAGTTGTTCCTCTCTTCCAACTCTATATCTACACTCATCTAAGCAGTAGGTTTAGACCAACCTGAAGAACTGACCTCAACCAGGTCCCCCAGAGAACCAGACCAAATCAGCTAAGTAAATCTCGGAAACCATCAGTCAATTTTTAGAAAACCAAGAGGCTTTAGTCTCAAGTTTCTGTATCATCTCTTCTACCTAGTCTGCAGATATCAAGGTGTCCCAGAAGAGGAACTCTAGGACAATTCCGTCATCCATACCAATCCTGGCTAGTGAATTGAGCCCCGTCTGAATGCATTCCAGAGCCAAGCTATGTCATTGATCATATCAGCTAAAATCAGGAACAAATTCCATATCATCACATCAAATTGGGGAAGAGAGTTTATAAGTCACCCATAAATAATGAGTCAGTTATCCATCCATGAAACTCCCTTGAATGACAGAGGGTGGCTTCATTCTGATGGAGTTCCATCTTTGATGAGCATATGATCTATACTCCTAAAAACCCTTGAATGTCTCTTATAATAACCTTAATATAAAAGTTTTATAAACAACAAGTATAGTTCTAAGATGCACATTGAGCCCCCAGAAAGAAAGCAGTTTTTATATTTGTTGGGGTCCCACAAGTGGGACTGGCATCAGTGAGAGAGACACAAGTAGATGGTGCCTCCCACGTGGCTTTTAGGTCAGCTGGTGGGCCTGAAGCTTCCCCAGTGCAGCACCAATAACTGAATTGAGTCTTGTTTGGGGGAACAGTCAGTTTGATCTCTCTTTGTTGATACCACAAACCAGCGGCACTTATCTGCCCTATTGATGAAGGAATAACAGCTACAGAAGTGATGGGGAAGACATCTAATGGTGTTCAGGGGCTTTTTGAATGAAAGGTGAGGAGCTGGGCACCTTCTGCCGTTACTGGTAGACCTGTTGGTGAGCTTAAGGGAAATGCTGTTCCAAGCATGTCAGAGATATGCAGGGGAACAGCAGAGCCAGGAGTCAGCTAGCTTAAAGGTTCTTCTGATAGAATGAGAGAGCCACATTAGGGCAGTTACCTCCAAGAGGAAGGTGGTTCTAAGGGTGGCTCTGAAAGACAAAAAAATTCATTCATGTCCTTCCAACCACTGCACCTCCCAGACCCAAGTTTTGCTATCCACAGATTCAGAATTCTCTTCCCACATCCCCCCTAAAAATCATGTGTCATGTTCCAGTTGCTACAACTTCACCTTTTACCAGTCATCCCCTATTTCTACACGCAGGCGTTTCATTCTGCAAGGTCAAGAGCAAGAGGCCAAAGCCATTTTTTATGAAACTTGCAGAGATTCATTCTAGGGAGACTCAGCAAGCAGTTCACTCAATCTAGTGATTCAATCCAACAGGAAAACCACCGTAAGTTTGAATCCTCTGCTCCTCCCTTTGACCAGGCTGTCACCCAGGGTGCTTATCCAACAGGCTTGTCTAGGGTAGCTGTTAGGGGAAAGGAAGACTCCTCACATCTAGGAATGGTCAGGATAATATGCCAAATTTTCAAAATATAAAATTTGATATAACTTCTCACTTCTTTCATCCTGACCATAACCCAGGAAGCAGCCAAGAGATCCCCAACTGGGGCCAGTAGGATTCAGGAACCAAAGTGTTTTACCAGGTCAGGGAGGCAGAATTATAAATCTTTTGAGTTGATTTTAGAGAGTCTGTTCCAATGCTCAACAATTCAAAATGCTTGTGGATGACAAAGAGCATGAAGGGCCACTGAATACCTTGCCTATGACCTCCATGATAGAAGGTACACCTTCGTCAGATTTGTATAGATTAATATCAATGGCCACAGCTATGTAGCTGGAGTTTGCTGAATGGAATAGATCAGAAAAACCATGATCTGAAAAAATGTCAACAGTAGTGAGGCACCACTGACAATCCAAAGAGGGGGTATATTGTCCATCGACAGAGGATTGGATTCGGAAGATGTGGTATATATACACAATGGAATACTACTCAGCCATAAAAAAGAATGACATAATGCCATTTGCGGCAACATGGATGGAGCTAGAGAACCTCATACTGAGTGAAATGAGCCAGAAAGACAAAGACAAATACCATATGATATCACTTATAACTGGAATCTAATATCCAGCACAAATGAACATCTCCTCAGAAAAGAAAATCATGGACTTGAAGAAGAGACTTGTGGCTGCCTGATGGGAGGGGGAGGGAGTGGGAGGGATCGGGAGCTTGGGCTTATCAGACACAACTTAGAATAGATTTACAAGGAGATCCTGCTGAATAGCATTGAGAACTTTGTCTAGATACTCATGTTGCAACAGAAGAAAGGCTGGGGGAAAAATGTAATTGTAATGTATACATGTAAGGATAACCTGACCCCCTTGCTGTACAGTGGGAAAAATAATAATAATAAATAAAAAAAAAGAGGGGGTATAATACAGGCAATCTGTCAGGAATGGCAGGAGTAAACCCCTATAAGATATGTCTTCCCTCACAGAGACGAACAGGTCAAACATTAAGACAAGTAACACACTCCTCTCCAACACCACCTCTGTATGCCAATCACCTCTACAACAGAAACACAGAGCGCGTCAGTTCCCGCCCAGTCTGTGAGCCTGGGTGTGCTTCGTGTCCAGTACAATAATAAATCTAGGCAGCAGTGGTGGAAAACCTGGGTGTGCAATCTGAATCAGCTTGATTCTCGTTAGTGCTCATCGAAGAATAGGGCCTTATCATAAGCATCTTCATGAATGAGCTTGACAACTTAACCACAGCCACAGCTTTTGGCCCTCAAGGATTGTGTAATCTGCCAGTTGGTAGTTTTTCAAGTGGTGGACCAAACAACTAGATCATTGGTAACTCTCCAAGGAACAATAAATACATAACAAGATTCATTAATGGACTATTGACTAATATTATGAGAATTGCATTGAATTCTGCACACTGAACAGAGACAACATCCATTTTTCTATACAGCTGATGGGGAGGCTGAACAACTATAGCAACCCAGTGGATATACATTAGACTTCAATTTAGCTAATCCATCAGTGAACCAGGCTCAGAAATTCAAGAGAACCTTCTGTGAATCAGGATGATAGTTTTCTCCAAATGGAGAGCTGCCACTTTTTCATGTGAAATTAAGATGCTATTGGCGTCAGATCAGCTGCCTTCCTCACTGTAACCTTTCCATTTGACAACCAAAGCTTCCTAGGCCCTTTGCACCTTGTTGTTTATTGAGTACGAGATGACCCACTCCAAAATGGGACTATCAGGCTGAAGAGTTATAAGGCTTCCATGGGCCAGACCTTCAGTTGCTACTCCTTTTGATACTCAAAAGGAGCATCTTTGCGACATGGTATTCAAGTCAGGGATGTGATGAGTCCAGAATCCCAAGGGGTACCTCTGGGTGGAGGGTGCCTCTTTTTGCCAGAAGCTTCAATGAGCAAAGTTACAGAAACTTGAAGCTCAAAAGAAGTCATTAGGGTTGTCGGGCTTCAAAGGTACCAGCAATTCTCTACATGCAGCTCTTTCAGATCAGGAGAATCCTTTTGGATTTTATAAGCTTTCACAATATAATCATGTAAAATTCACCAGAGGAGGCTACAACAATGATACACCGAATGGACCAATGGGCCCCACTTATAAGATCTGTTAACCTCTTTCCCCCACTGCAAACACTGCTTAAGCTATGTTCACTAAATGCAGCTACTGTCCCTTCAAGAGACTGGTAAGATGTAAAATGGGATACTTCTATTTAACGTGGTCAGAAAAGTGTAAGTCCCTCCCTTCTCCAAGGGTTCCAAGCATATTACATATTTCTTACTCACCATTTGGATGGGTGCGTAAGACTTTTAGTTCTCCTTCAAGGCAGTCTCATTCTTAACCTCCTTCTCCTTAAAGAAGCTGAAGAGGGGGAGGGAGAGACCTAGGGGTCCAGAGGGGGAGAACAGTCCAGTGCTAGTCAACAAGGTGGATTTATTCAGTTTTGATGGGCAGCTGGCTCAGAGCTCAGTCAAATGAACTTCTAACGCTCTCAGTCCATGCAATGCTGTTTTGGGCAGCAAGGTCACCATCACCGACATCATCTAGTTCATCTTGGTGAACCTCTAGACTTAGTAGCCATAACAACTCTAGCTGTGGCTATGGTATTTGCTCCCTTAGGTTGACTAGGCCTTGATATGCATAGCAGTGATTGTTTTAAGGGGTCCTTTTTAATTGAAGGCATTTATTGCTCTATTATTATATCATCTCTAACATTCTATCCCTGTTTCAACATAAGAATTACAGGAGTTTTCCAAGGCAAAGAGGATAACTGTAAGAATGTGTCTAGATATCTTTGGGTTAGTTCCTCATTTTCCAATAAATCATCTTTGTCGGCATTCCAGGGCAATAAGAGCCCAAATACTAGTCAATAACTCGTCTATGGTTTTCCATGAAAGTTTCCCGTTTCAGGGACATAGCTCCTTGACAGCAGTCCAGCCACTGCAAGAACCCTAAGATCTTTCACTGCTGTCTCCTAGAGGATCTAAGGTTGGTATGCTGGAGGGGCTATGCCATGAAACAAACCACTTACTCCTATTCTTCCTTAACAAATATTATACACCCCACATCTTCTAAGTGAACCAGTCAATGTTCTACTCACAATGGTTTCAAATTTCTTTCTTTTCCTGCTTAGGGCATAGAATCATAACTGTTATTTAGAGAAGGTCAGACCCTTCCTCCCAGCCAGTATGGATCATTGTATTACTTGCCACCATCAAGCAGATCTGACAATGACCTCCAGATTGGCAAGGAAGTCCTCATGCCTGGAATAGGGTTAGCAACAACTAGCGTACCTTTCAGACAACTGACTCTGAACCTACTTCTGGGTACTTGGTTCACAATTTGCCCTCATTAACAGATAATACAGTAGAGAACCATTTATTCTCCAACTGACAAAACAAAATAAATCAAGATGTTCACTAATGATGTTCATGGATTAGCTGGACATCAAATTGCCCCATCAAAGATGAGGAGATGGGGTCCTCCTCATCTTTTCTCTTCCAGGAAGCCAGGTCCTTTTCAGCATCCTATCCTCATGATACAACTGCCAAGAACTGAGAAGGGTCTGAGGTCTTACCTTATTTACATGCTAACAAGTTGATGTGTCACAATTTCACATATGCTGGTGGGATACAGGAGATTTCTGGGTCAGAGAAAAAGGACTTCATTACCCATAGCAATAGCAGAAGCCAGAATATCAGCATTTCCTCATGACAACTGCTGAGTTCCAATTCCCACAGAACACATGACATCTGCACATGCAATGGGCTGCATTATGGCAAAACTACCCTGAGCTTAGAGACCCATTTTTTTTTAATTATAGGCAGTAAGCATGGTGTGTTTTGCTACAGAGGAATGTGTTTTAGCTTGTAGGCAACGATTTCCAAAGTAAAATCAATTTTTACAATTAAGAATAGTTATACATCACTGTCTGGATCATTGAGACAAAAAATTGGGGGAGATAAACAGTGTCATTCTCAAACACTAAGAATGCCTTGGCTCTACCAAACCCTGACAACATCATCAGGAAAAAACCCAAACAAAGGCCAAACAAACTTGACTTCTGAACAGACAGAAATCATGTCAAGTGTACACACCTGAGTTCATGGACTACATGAACAGGATAGGCCAATGGGCTCTTACTCAGAGGCTATTTATTTACTATTACTTTACACGTGCCTAAGAAACTAACTATACCAATTTTCATGCCTGCAGCTCCTCAAAAATAGAAAAGGGAATAAATAGCTGACATCAACTGAGGAGCAGCCCAACGGCGCAGAAAACAAAACACTATCATTCAAATACAAGAATCCAAAAGACCTTTATGACCAGGCAATTGGCCTTCCACACGCCAACTGCCCAAAAGGGTTTCAGTTCATGAATTGGTTGCAAAATGATGACCTTGGCCACTATGAAAGTATGAAAACCTTCAGACAGGAAATTTTCACAGGAGAAAGAGCTCAGTACTGCGTGTCAGAGACTGGAGTACTCATGTAACCAAAAGACTCGGTAACCCTGGGCAAGTCATTCTCTTTAACCTTCCATGTCTGCTTTTTCTTCCCAACAAACAAACAAACAGAAACAATGTCTTATATATCTCAACTGGTTGCTATAAGCTATTTTCTATATTATGTTTTATAAAATGCACAGGACTCTACATCTATGTGAGACAAGTCTTCCCCAGTTCACTGTGTTCCAGCCACAATGGAGTTCTGTCATTTTCCTAAAAACTTGTTGTTTTTCTATCAAGGCAACTCATCCATGTGTCCAGGGCCTGGAATGCTTTCTTCCACATTCTGCAAGACTGGCTGTTTCTCATCCTTAAGATCCCAGCTTAAATCTCACTTTTTCAAAGACACCGTTCTGACCCCCCCCCCCCAATCTAAAGCAGTTCTTCCTTGTTCTTTCTTGCAGAGCCCTCTTGTTTTCCTTCTTAGCACTTATCCCAATTTTCTCTTTTGCGATTATATGTCTGTTTTACCTAACGCTTGTCTCCCTACTACTTCATACACTCCGTGAAAAATGGACCTCTGTCTATTTTTCTATCAGTGAATATACAGTGCCTAACAGAGCACCTGGCACAGAATAACACTAAAAATTTTTGTTAATGATTCCTAATGAATATGTAAACATAAGGTAATACTATCTATGCATTTTAAGAAACAAATGTGTATGAAATAATTTTCAGAAAAATATTCAATCAAAATAGGACAATTAGAAAAAAAGGTTTTGTACTTTCTAAAGTAAAACCTAGGATATCTGCAAAACCTAACAAAAATGGATGACTCCTTTTTACTGTGAGTTTCATATGGGAAAAGTGTGACATTATAGATACATTCTCCAGTCCAAAGAAATGTTTTTAGACTCACCTATTCATTTTGCTATTTGATCCTGTGACATGGTTATCACCTTAATTTTACAGAGGAAAATAACTGAAAATTGAGGTATTTGGTAACTTCCTCAAGATCACAAAAATCATGTGTGATAGCTGAGATTCAAGTTCAGATCCTCTGATACAAGTCCAGGATCCTATGATACAACTGCTTTAAAGAGAAGGTTCTGATCAGAGGGTTGAGGAAGGACATTTTAGCTTCTTACTATCAATTTTTTTTTGCTGTGTTCAAGTACGAATTTAAATAAAACTATCAGTAAGTCCATAGAAGCTGTGAAGTGATCGTGGGGTTCAGTTAAGGGTTTGTTTTACCTTGAACAATTGCTTTAATTGGAACCATACTGAAAGGAAAATATTATGTAAGAGTATAAGACTTAGTAATTAATACTTTAGGTAAACTGGGCCTAATGATGTAAATGTAAAATATGTATAACATAAACATAATTGTTTTTAAATAAAATATATGAATAGGTAATTATAATACATAATTACTGTTCCCAAGTGACAATAAGCATCACCATACTATGATTCTGTGCCCCAAGCAAAAACTGTCAAAAGACAGTCTACTTCCCCTTAATTACAATACAAACAACCCCACAACAAAGTGCACCTTTTTGTTTGAATGCTAAGAGAAATTCCAAGAGAAATTATGTGTTAATAAGGAAACAATTGCTCCAGGATAATGGGCTCCCTTGTCTTTGAAAGCTACTGCAAAACAAACAGTTTAGACTTTTTGACATGACCTGGAAACGAGAGTGTTTGGATTTATGTCAAATTCTGAAATGCATGGTGGGAGAGTGGAAAGATATTTTAAGAATTTTTCCAAATGATGTCTTCAGTTCAAAAATTATCTCACAGTTAGATCAGGTACTATCATTTAATTTAATTAGATTTTTTTAAAAACTCACCTTTAAAAGTAATTTTATTACTTTAACAACATTCAGATATTTCTGCGAAATAGATTTTGTAGGAAAACACAGAGGTCTTCTTTTTCTTTGCTAAGAAATAAAACTGCTAGAAAAAGAGAAAAAAAAGAAATAAAACTGCTAAAGTGTTTTATTTCTTAGCAACTATGTAAATAAGGAGAGGCAGTTAACTGTTTCTGCTCTTCTATAACAGGAAATAAACTCTTAAAATAGGATTGTCTCAGTTCAGAAAGGCTCAATTCAATCAAAAAAGAGAAAGTGAGGAATAAAAGATTGCTTTAGTGCTAGTGAAGGAGGGCCATTAAATACACTACAATTATAATTGTAAACATACAGGAAAAATAACCAATTTAATTGTAAATATATATAACTATTCTTAGCCAAGTTTATCATGGATCATGAATGAAAATAACAGTGTGAGCCCAAATCTGTGGTTTAAATAAACAATTGTGTTCAACTGACAGAACTGCCTGAATCTAATTACTAGCCTAAGTTTGGAATTAAATTTCCCTAAATGACTCCACTACACATTGGTTATAATAACAGATATTTGATGAGTACTATATAGATATTTATAGTTTTCTTATTATATATTTTCCTATTCGTTATTATGATGCCATAAAATGACAAAAGCTTTTGCATTTAAAAAACGCACAGGCTTTACCAACACTCTTCACTCCCTCCTTAAAACATACTGAGTAATTCTTTGATACTTGGAATGCTAATGACTAGTACAGTAACCTTTAAGCTCATTCTCAAAACTCTTTCACATTCCTGATCTCCTCTGGCCCTCATAATACCAAAATAGCTGGCTTCATAATAATAGCCGTCATTTCTAAATCTGTAACTGAGCAGACATCACTGTCACCTCAGCAGCAGTCAACTTCTCCTACATTCTGCTTAACTTTCATAATAACAGCCAAGAACAACAAATAATAACCTCAAGAAAAAAAAAAGTTTTAGAAAAAGTACCATAGAGAGTTCTGGTCAAGTACTGATTGATTTCCCTAACATCATCATAACAACCATCAAAATGTATATTAGTATAACAAGTAAAACATGCCCATTTTAATAATTCACATATGTTATTCCATTCAAGAGAAAACCTGCAAATGATCAACTTCACTTTAAAGCTGATCGTATGTGTTATGGACTAAATGTTTGTATCCCCCCGACCGCCCCGCAATTCATATGCTAAAGCCCTAAAGCTCCAATGTGATGCCACCCAGAGAAGGGGCCTTAGTGAGGTAATTAGGGTTAGATGAGGTCATGAGGGCAGGGCCCTCATCTTACAAGAAGAGACACCAGAGAGCTTACTGTCTCTCTCCACAAGTGAGGACACAAGGAGAAGGTGGCCATTGACAAGTCAGGAAGAGAGCTGTCACCAGCAACCAACCATACTAGGACCTTAATCTTAGACTTCCCAGCCTTGGGAACTATAAGAAATAAATTTCTGTTGTTTAAGCCACCAGTCTGTGATATTTTGTTTTGGCAGCCTCAGCTAAGACAATATGCAACCATATAATGTAATCCCATGAAGAAGTATTTTTCAAATAAAAGCATGCCCTTCATTAATTTGGTTTTTACATTCGAGATTTTGAATTCGTGAAGTTCACAAATGTAAAAAAAATTATTTTTCCAATATAAGAAGCTCAATCTTTGAACATAACAACACAAGTCTCTTTAGAGACCTTATTAGAGATCCTAATACAGCAATCATTGAGAAAAAGACATTTAAGTAAGCTGAGGACAGGGGTTCATTCCCAGGAAACTGCAAACATTAAAGAACCATTTTCTACACCATTTATCTGAAACTTTATTAAGATGTCTATGGACCAAAAAGGTAGATTTATTATTCTATTGTCCAAAAGCTGCTGCAGTCATTTTAACGAGAAGCTGACTGTGCTCTGGGGATTAGCAGCAAGGTTCTAGAGAGAGGCTCTGTTTCTGTGGTCTCCTATAAACATTTATGTGAAAACAAAAATGCATCTCATCCTATTTTCTTTTTTTTTCATTTTTTAAATTTTTATTGAAGTATAGTTGATTTGCAACGTTGGGATCATTTCTGCTGTACAACAAAGTGAGTCAGCTATACACATACACACGTCCATTCTTCAGATTCTTTTCCCATATAGATTATCACAGAATATTAGGCAGAGTTCTCTGTGCTATACAGCAAGTTCCTGTGGCCAGTCATTCCATATGCCTCAGTGTGCATATGCCAATCCCAAGCCCCCAGTCAACCTATTTTCAATGAATCATATCTTTATACGGAAGCTGAATGCCTTTATGAAAAGAAATGAAGTTTGCCACTTTTTTTCTTTCTGGCATAACTTTGAAGAAACTGCAGAACTCTCGATCCTTTCTTGCCCTATAAACTCTTCTTGTTCCAGAAGTGTGTCTAAAAATTTTTTATAAGAATGCTTATAAAAGATGTGGCAAAAAAGAAGCAGTCTAAGGCTGAGGAAATGAGTACATATTTTAGAATCTGAGAGTAAAGAATTTGTGTTCCACTTCTGCTTCTTAAAAACATTCTTCATCAGAAAATGTAAGATATAATGACAGAACCTGGGTCATGGTGTGACTGAGTAAGAGGAAGAACATAAAGCCTCTGGAGAAGAATAAGCACTCAGGAAACAATGGCTAGTCTTTATCTTCTTGCTCTTTTATGATTATTATTGTGGCTCTGACTTATCAATCCACCATGACCACTATTACCCATAATAATAATAATAGTAACTATTATTATAATTGGTGATATGTTTGCTCCTGACAATGAAAGACTACAACTTCACCTCTCTGGAATTCATTGCTACATAAGTTTCGTTCAAAAATTCAGGGGACATTTTGGCACAGAAGTTATAACCAGGATTTCTAAAGCATATTTAACCCTGCCCTTAATATTATAAACAAATATGCTGTCATGATGTCTATAATTTTTCTTAAAATACTGTAGCATATACAATGCATTATCATGTGTGAGTTGCTAAGATTAAGTTTCACTTTGGTGCTTTAAGCATTCTACTAAAAAACGTAAGAATAGAGGAGTGACATTCTCCTAGGAAGCCCATCTTCCCTGGGGTGGCTACTAAGTCTTCTGGTATCTGTATTTCTATCAACAGCTAACATTCTGACAATTAAAATATTTTAATATCAGAATGGGTTTTTACTGGTGCCTAGCACTATGAATGTTCAAAATGAGCTCACCTAGATGAAATTGAAAGTATTCAAGATAAGTGGATTACTAACATATTTTAGCAATACTTCCCACCCTTACATAAAATGAGTATAAAAACTGGAGCAGCCTGCAGTCTTCACTTCTGAGATGATGTGTTTGGCGCACTCTTTAAGCTGAGTCATCAACTACAGAAGACTGTGATGGTCTGATAGCAGCCATAAGAAGAGAATTCCACCTTTGGAATTTAGATATCTGCCTCAAGGCAGTGATCACAATACCTAAAAAGATACTGAGCTAGAACTTCCTTGAGTCGAGAGAACAAACTCTAGGGGTATTTTTTGATGTACCACCTTCTTAATAAATGTTGAATACATTCTTTATATAGAAGGAAGAAGTTGGTCTGAGGCGTCTTTTATTTTTATCTAGGAGCAAGGTTTGGTAGGGAGAGTGGATAACCTTCATTCATCTCAACATTAACTACCTAACAGAAAACACGGACGCACTCAAACACTCGTGCTGGTCACTGGCAAGATGTCAGAAATGGAACACTGACAAACAGGTAGTTGAGAAACTTTCTGTAAACTTAAACAGAGGAATAACTCCATAACAATCTCGACACACTATTCAGAAAAAAACTCCCCATTGTTAAAGAAATAAACATTCCACTAACAAGCATGATTTTTAAAAACACATGTGCAAATTTATTCCTAAGTAGAGAAAATACTACCCACAGTGGGATTTTTATTGCAATACATGCTTGTTTTCATTGATAATAAGCTATAAACTGATAATCATTTGAACTTGCACATACTTGTCCAAAACATCTTCAGTGTTGGGACCCGAGATTCATCAGCTTTTCACAACTGCTAGCCATGAAATTTTGAGCTATGACACGTGGAGCTTTGCTAATGGTGCTAAGCTTGTTGGTTTAGCTATGGGTGATTGATTTCCCAACTTTCCTTGTTTTGCAAGACTCTTCCTTTTATTGAACTTGGCTTCAATTATGTTATTTTTCTTTCTCATTTCACTACAGCTGCAATTCTAGCCTCGTTATTATGATGTTTTGTAAATTAAGTCAACTGATTATATTAATTAATTACAGGCCTCCAATTATTTTCTTTTCCCTTTATTTTAATTTGTATTGATTGAACACTATTAAATAAAATTTTAAAAGAAAAAATGTTTCCACTAATCCATCAAAACACTATTCACATTATTTTTTCATCTAGATTTCTTTATGATATCCACATCATCTATGTTATACTACTTTTATATGTGTATGTGTGTATATATATATAAATCACATAGAAAATATACAGAATAAATACTATAAATTATAATGTACATGAAAATACTGCACAGTTTCTTTCACTTAATATTTAGTATTATTTTAAAACATTTCTATACTGTTTCATTGTTTATCTTTTTAAACTCAGACTATTCATCATAACAAAACATTTTCAAACAAACTTCCTTTCAAACAAGAGATTTACAAGTTATTCCCATGGCAGCCAATGAATTGCCAGATTATTGTTTTTCATCAATTTTAGCCAAATTACATCACATTTTTGTACAGAAGGCAATGCTTAAGGTACATAAACTACTGAAAACTCTTGGCCTAACTGTAATGCTTCTTAGCAACAAAAATATAGACACAAGTCAAACATATTTAAAAAGTACTTGGCTTTGAGTGATAATGATGCATCAACATATGCTCACCAATTTTTTTTATCAAATTCACCACTGTGGTGTGGAAGCTTTGGGAGACTGGCCATGTGTGGAATAGGGTCAATATGGGAATTCTCTGTATATGCCACTGAATTGTGCTGTAAAGCTGTGCTAAAAAATATCCTACTCTAAACAGTGAAGTCTGCAGCACTATTTGCAATAGCCAAGACATGGAAACAACCTAAATGGCCATCAAAAGATGAATGCATCAAGACAATGTAGTACATATATACAATGGAATAATATTCAGCCTTTAAAAAGGAACAAAATAATGCCATTCGCAGCAACATGGACACAATCAGAGATTCGCATACTAAGTAAGTCAGAAAGATAAGGACAAATACCATATGTTATCACTTACATGTGGACTCTAAAATATAGCACAAATGAACTTACTGCAAGACAGAAACAGACTCACAGACATGGAGAACAGACTTGTGGTTGCCAAGAGGGGTAGAGGGAGGGAGTGGCACAAACTGGGATTTTGGGGTTAAAAGATGAAAACCATTACATTTAGAATGGAAAGACAATAAGGTTATACTATACACATTACAGGGAACTACATCCAATTTCCTGGGATTGGCCATGATGGAAAAGAATATATATATATATATATATATATATATATATATATATATGACCAAGTCACTTGGCTGTACAGCAGAAATTGGCACAATATTGTAAATCAAGTATACTTTAATAAAAAAAATAATAAAAAGAATAAAGGTAGAAAATTCTCAAAATTCAAAAAAAGTGAAGTTTGTTAACTCAAAAAAATTGGCAGAGTCAAAAAAATTAAAATATCACGTTTCAGATGTAAAAAGAATTTTAGATCTATAGTTCAAGAATGAGTACTTAAAGTTTCAATAAACTTTATTTTCTCTTCTGTTATTTTTGTCATTAACATAGCAGTAAGTCTTGCCATTTCTTGCTTTAAATTATTCCTCATGATTGATTTAAAAATAATCTAAGATGGGTGAGGGAACTGGGAAGAAGGTGTAGGTGAACAAGTTTGATATTCGGTTGTTAACTATTAAAGATGGATGGTGGGGGAGTTCCCACTGTAGTGCAGTGGGTTAAAAATCTGACTGCAGCGGCTCAGATCACTGCAGCAATGACGGGTTAAAGGACCCAACGTTGCCACAGCTGCAACTGGATTCAATCCCTGGCCCAAGAACTTCCATATGCTATAGGTGTAGCCATTTCAAAAAAAAAAAAAAAAAAAAGATGAATGATGGGTGTAAGAATTCATTATAGTCCTTTTTCTACTTTTGTATCTATTTGAAATTTTTTTCTTTTTTTTTTGTCTGTTTTGCCTTTTCTAGGCATATGGAGGTTCCCAGGCTAGGGGTCGATTCGGAGCTGTAGCTGCCAGCCTACGCCAGAGCCACAGCAACGCGGGATCCGAGCTCGTCTTTGACCTACACCACAGCTCGCGGCAACGCCGGATCCTTAACCTGCTGAGCAAGGTCAGGGATGGAACACGCAACCTCCTGGTTCCTAGTCAGATTCGTTAACCACTGAGCCACGACGGGAACTCCTATTTGAAATTTTCCATAATAAAATATCATAGAAAAAAATCTCAAGAACATTCACTCCTGGGAGTTCCCATTGTGGCTCAGTGGGTTAAGGACCTGTCATTGTCTCCATGAGGATGTGGGTTTGATCCCTGGCTTCGCTCAGTAGGTTAAATAACTGGTGTTGCTGCAAGCTGCGGTGTAGGATGTAGCTATAGCTCCGATTCGACCCCATCCTGGGACCTTCCATATGCTGCTGGTTGGCCTTACAGGAAAAAAAAAAAAAAATCCACTCCTGACCACATTTCTTGGGCCGCTCTTCCCACCCTATGTAATAAACTAGAAATCCAGAAAAAATATATGAAATGGTCGATTTCAGATATTAATAAAAATCAACAATCCAGGAAAGCAGGGAAATCCAAAAGGCAGGCACTACAATCCTAACAGTTTTTTTGTGTAGACTCATTTTCTGGATTGTGATGCAGGGACAGTATATCCTTAGATGAGAAGTCAGATATCAGAGTTCTGGAAAGTTGAGAAGCTGGTGTACATGGGGCAGAGCAACGGGGCTAACAAAGCTACTCAGACAAACAGCTCCAGAAAGCTACACAGGGTTCCTTTATGTAGTTGCTAAAACTAAACTGTACACACACGTAGATTGAAACTCCACATGACAGGTCGAAAGAATGACCAACTGATGAGCTCCAATCTTAATTAAACTAGTCTAAGGTACAGAGTTTACGGGGAGCTAAAAGACATTTGTGTGCCATCCATCAGGGGTAGAAAGAACTCACTGCATATCTGGGACAACTTGTTGAGACCTTGAAAGTTCATACCTTAAGGGAAGGCAAAACTAACACTAGATTAAATGCTACAGTGAATGCACCCTAACACTACTTAAATGCAAGTTTCACAATGGGTTTCTAAAGCACTATTAACACTCTGTAAGGGGAGACAATAAAATTCAGATGCTCGGAGTTCCCATCATGGCACAGTGGTTAATGAATCCGACTAGGAACCATGAGGTTGCAGGTTCGATCTCTGGCCTTGTGCAGTGGGTTGAGGATCCAGTGTTGCCATGAGCTGTGGTGTAGGTTGCAGACGCAGCTTGGATCCTGTGTTGCTGTGGCTTTGGCATAGGCCGGTGGGCTACAGCTCCGATCGGACCCCTAGCCTGGGAACCTCCATATGCCTCAGGAGCGGCCCTAGAAAAGGCAAAAGACAAAAACAAACAAACAAACAAACAAACAAACAAAAAAACCTTCAGATGCTCAACAGCATAATATGCATTATGTTCAGCATCTCATAAAATGTTACTAGCCATGCCAAGAAAACAGAACAATGAGAAAAATCAGTCATTAGAAATCTATACTGCGTAGGCCGGCAGCTACAGCTCTGATTGGACCCCTAGCCTGGGAACCTCCATATGCTGTAGGAGCGGCCCAAGAAATGGCAAAAAAAAACACAAAAAGACAAAAAAAAGAAAAAAAATACAAAAAAAATCTACACTGAAGTAACAAAGATAATATAATTTGGAAAAATAATATTAAAACCATTATCGTAAATGTGCTTGAGAATTAATTAATTAATTATTTTTGTCTTTTTAGGGCCATACCTACGGCATATGGAAGTTCCCAGGCTAGGGGTCGAATCAGAGCTGTAGCCGCCGGCCTACACCACAGCTACAGCAACGCCAGATCCAAGTCATGTCTGCAACCTACACCACAGCTCATGGCAACGCTGGATCCTTAACCCACTGAGCGAGGCCAAGGGATTGAACCTGCATCCTCCTGAATGCTAGTCAAATTCCTTTCTACTGAGTCATGATGGGAACTCCTGCTTGAATATTTAAATGAAAATGTGAATATAATAAAAGAAGTGAAATGTGTACAAAAAAATTAAATGAAACTGAATATTTGAAATAAAAATAAATTTGCGAGATTGGATTAACAGCACATTTGACACTGACATAGAAAGATCAGCACACTTGGAGACACAGCAAACTGAAACACAGAAAGGAAAATAAAAGAGATAAAGAGGAGTTCCCGTCGTGGTGCAGTGGTTAATGAATCCGACTAGGAACCATGAGGTTGAGGGTTCGATCCCTGCCCTTGCTCAGTGGGTTAATGATCCAGCGTTGCCGTGAGCTGTGGTGTAGGTTGCAGATGTGGCTCGGATCCCGCGTTGCTGTGGCTCTGGCGTAGGCCGGTGGCTACAGCTCCGATTGGACCCCTAGCCTGGGAATCTCCATATGCCACGGGAGCAGCCCAAGAAATAGCAAAAAGACCAAAAAAAAAAAAAAGAGAGATAAAGAAAAGTAATAGAGCCACGGGGACTTGTAGGGTAACCATATGGTAGAATTGGGGAAGAGGGGTGAAAAGCATTTGCATAACAATATTAAAAATTTGGTGAAGTTAAAAATTTAGAAGTTTCCACTCTTTAAATGACACCTTGAGTCACAATCAGGGGCAAAATATCACCAATCCAAGCATCTGATGAAGTACTTGCATTCAGAAAGTGTAAAGACCTCTTACCACCCAAGAATAAGATGAAATCCAGTAACAAACAGGCAAAGAGCTAACCAGAAACATCACATACACACACAATATATATCATGGTTAACAGCACATGAAATCTTGCTCACCAGCATTATGAATAGGGAACTGCAAACGAAAATTACAAAGAGTTATCACCACACACCTAGAAAAGATAAAACTTGAAAGACGGTATCAAATGGTAAGACTGTGGAACATCTACAACTCTTAGACATTGCTGGCGAGAATGTAAAATGGTAAAGCCATTGCTTGGGAGATGCTTAGAAATTTCAACAGCCATTTACTGTAGGACCCAGCAATTCTACTCCTAAGTATGTATCCAAGAAAAATAAAACCATAAATTCTCACAAAGACTTGTATATGAATGTTCATAGCTTATCTATAATAGCCCTCAAAACCCAAAAACAAGCCAGATGTTCACCAAGTGCTGAAAGGACAAATAAATTGTGGTACAGTCACATAATTGGATATTCTGCAGAAATAAGAGAAAAACCAATTACTGATGCCCACAAGGATTCAAGGATGCCATTACACTAAGAGAAAGAAGCCAAGCAAAAAGATGTCCATCTGTACAAATGCATTCTGATGAAATTCTAGAAAAGGCAAAACATTATAGGTTATTGGGGACCAGGGATAAGGGATTTGTTGATTGCAAAGAAGAATTAGGAACATTTTAAAGTGATAGAAATGTTCTATATCTTAATTGTGGTGGTAGTTACATGGATGCATGCATTTGTTAAAAAAAAACACATTAAACATTATACTTAAAATATATACATGTTAATGTACTTTTATCTCAATAAATTTGATTTAAAAATATCCTTCACTTTTTTTTTCCAGTTCTTCTTCTCCCTTACATTTCTATCTGCACAATGTCAATCCTAGTCCAGGACAGCATAATTTATCTCCTTTGCTGTGGCAGATGCCTTCTTGGGGTTCTCTCTGCTATTTCTGACCTACCACAATGCACCCATGTACCAATGATGGTTCTTTAAAACACACTGTTCTTCAAACCATGGGGTATGACTCTTTACTGGATTGTAAAATTGAAATTTTAATGCAACAGAATAGAAAGTAAAATATCGAGTGTCTTGTGAGTAACAGAGTAATAAAGTTAAGTACATTTTCACAGAATTTAAAGTGGGTGTCTGTCTGTGTGTGTTTGGGGTAGTTACATGAATTACTTTTAACCATGAGTCTAAACCCAAAAAGTACAAAGACCTCTGTAACAAATATAAACTTGAGATGCTTAAAACTATCCGATGCATTCCTATTAATTGTACTTTATATAACATTTAACCTCCATGTCCTGGGCTCCAAGGTCACCTTTATAATCACACTTCAACATGGTCCCCTGCCTGCTTCCCCAACTTCATCTAGCTCAGCATCGTCCTTCACTCACTGCCCTCTAGACCCTCAGTCCTGTCTGTGGTTCCCTAAACTCAGCAAGCTCCTTTCTGCTTTCTGGTTTCTTCCTTTGATATTCCCATTGTCTAGAAGCTCTGCCCCAGACCTCTGCATGGTTGCTTTTCTTGTCAGTTTGGTCTCTGCTCAAATGTTACCATCTTAAAGACACCTTCATTAACTACCCTGCAAATTAGCCTCCACCTCCACCTCAGCACTCTCCGGGAACATAGTTCTATGTCTTCTAGCACTCAGGTCTATGCAAAATTAGCTTTTTCATTATCTAATCTGATGGCCGTCACCCCCTCACCTGTCAAATGGATGGGACGCTTCATGCAAAGGTGTACTTTGCGTCTTCACGCCTGTAACCCCAGCCCCCAGAACAGTATGTGTAGAGCATAATGGACCACACACATGTAGACCTCAATCAGTTTTGTTTGCTTGTTTCTCCATTCAGTCACACTGTCAACATCACAGACCAGGCCCCTGTCACCCTGAAGAGCAATCAACAGAAATGGTAAAGACAATCAGAAACACTTTAAAAGAGTCCAGGAATTATTTTTATCAAATATTCTTGATTTGATTAGCATTCAATGTCATACATCTTCCATTCAAGTTGTTTTACCAACTTTTATGATGATATTTTATACAGATAAGGTTTGTTAAAACAGGTAGACTGCTGATATTTTTGCTTCTCTTACCAGGGCTCCTAAATTGGCAGCCTCCAAGCTGAATCTGGATAGAAAATATGTTTCATTTGACCCACATGATGTTTTGAATTTGAAGTGAGTTGTGAATTGCTAGAGCTCACATAAAAATTTGTATTTCCGGCTGCTGCTTCAAGTGGTGATACACCATTTGTCCGTGACAGCAATGAGGTGTAGCCTCCAGAGGGGGGCTTGACCTCTGGCTTGACACAGCCCCTTCATCTCTGTTTTGCTTTATACCCAAAGCATTTCACATGTTTACATTACCTGCCTGGGCATCGGGGCATTTTTTTTTTCTCAGATTTTTTTCTATTGCCTAGCCACCAGAATAAGAACAAGTTCCTAATAAAACAGATAATTTGCTCACTCACTCATTTACTTATTCACATATAACCTAAAACATGTTTATTGAGCATCCAAAATGAGTCAAGTGCTCTTCTAGGCAGTGAGTATATAATATTCAAATTATAACATAAAAAATCTGTATTTTAATAAAGACTACAGGGAGTTCCTGTTGTGGCTCAGTGGGTTATGAACCCAACTAGTATCCATGAGGATGCAGGTTCAATACCTGGACTTGCTCAGTGAGTTAAGGATCTGGCATTGCCATGAGCTGTGAGCTGTGGTGTAGATTGCAGATGTGGCTCGGATCCCGTATTGCTGTGGCTGTGGCGTAGGCCTGCAGGTGCATTCGACCCCTAGCCTGGGAACTTCCATATGCCACAGGTGCGGCCCTAAAAAGCAAAAAGGGAAAAAAAAAAAGAAAAGATTACGCGCTAATGACAGAGATTCTTAAAAAAGAAACCAATGGAAACTTTACCATTTACCATGTAGCACATTTACTATGCCAGAGGATGTGATGGTGTTCGCGAGCATCAGCAATATGAAACACACGGAATGAGGCGGGTGGGAGCAGTGATAAAATAGATGGTGAGGAGTTCCCGTCGTGGCGCAGTGGTTAACGAATCCGACTAGGAACCATGAGGTGGCGGGTTCGGTCCCTGCCCTTGCTCAGTGGGTTAACGATCCGGCGTTGCCGTGAGCTGTGGTGTAGGTTGCAGACGCGGCTCGGATCCAGCGTTGCTGTGGCCCTGGCATAGGCTACAGCTCCAATTGGACCCCTAGCCTGGGAACCTCCATATGCCGCGGGAGCGGCCCAAGAAATAGCAAAAAGACAAAAAAAAAAAATAGATGGTGAGGGAAAGCCTTATTCGGAACGTATTTTAGCAAAGACCTAAAGGGGATGAGGAACTATGTCATAGAGACATGTGACCTGTGTTTGACTCATGGGTACTTCAGGCAGGGGTTAAAATGCAAAAGCCCTGAGGCAGGTGTAAGTCTGGTATGTTCAGAGACGAGAGGAGAGTACATGACTACTCTAGAGCAGGTAACCGAGGAGGAGCGAAGTAAGAGATGATGTCAACAGTGCAGGGAAGGGCCTGACCAAGCAGAGCCCTGTAGGCTACTGTGAAGACTGTGACTTTTACCCTGTGTGAGACCGGCAGCCAGCGGGAGGTTTGAGTACAGGAGTGAGATGATCTGACCTAGGTTTTGAAAGGCTCACTTAGGGATGTGCTGACAATATGCTGTAAGAAGACAGGAGGCTACTACCATCCTCCAGATGGAGATGCAGCCTCTGGGGCCTGGTGTGGTAGAAATAAAAGGGTTGGAAATGGATCGAATTCTGGTTATATTTTAAGGGTAGAAATAACAGGATTGCTACTAGATTAGATGTTTGAATATCAGGGAAAGGTCTAGGCTGGAGATTAAGATCTGTGAGGCTTCATTATAAAATTGGTATTTAAAATTCAGAGACTGGGAGTTCCCGTCGTGGCTCAGTGGTTAACGAATCCAACTAGGAACCATGAGGTTGCGGGTTCACTCTCTGCCCTTGCTCAGTGGGTTAAGGATCCAGCATTGCCATGAGCTGTGGCATAGGTCACAGATACAGCTCGGATCCCACGTTGCTGTGGCTCTGGTGTGGGCTGACAGCTACAGCCCCGATTTGAACCCTAGCCTGTGAACCTCCATATGCCATGGGAGCAGCCCAAGAAACGACAAAAAAACAAAGAAAGTAAAAAATAAAAAAATAAAATTCAGAGATTGGATGAGACCATGAAGGGAACATCCAACTTGAACAGATGGAAGAGATGAGCAGAAGAGAGCCCATTACATGGGTCTTAAGGTTTTAAATTATACCATGTTTAAGCAAGAATGACACTAAAATAGCCTCATATCATCGATTGTTAAAGGTATAAGATACTTGTAATATCATCTGCCAAATGAGGAAACCAAGGGCTGGAGTCAGGTGACTTAGCAAAAGGCACAGGACTAGTTACTAGCAGAGCCCAGGTTGAATAGGGCAGAGCTGACTGTCTGAGCTACACTTTGACCTATGTAATCTGCCTCTCTTGATAACATTTAAACAACACCATCGTCATACAGAAAAATAATTCTCTAATCTGGAATAGGGAATACTCACTGACTACTTATTGAATGAAGGCAAAGTTACGACTAGCTCATAAATTATAGATTTCTCTCATAGCTGTGAGGCCCCCGTGAAGCAGGGCATACATGCTGGAGAATCAGACTTCCTTGGGTCATGTTTTTACTCTGCTACCAGCTAGGCATGTGAGTTATTTTAACCCCTCCATGTCTCAGTTTCATCATCTCTAAAATGGGCATAATATTACCTAAATGTAGAACTGTGGGGTTCAAATAAAACAACCTATGCAAAAATGTTAAAGGCCATGCCTGACATAGGGTAATTCACGACAAAGTTTAGCAATTATTATTTCTAGACACTGTGCTAAATCTGGGAACCACTTTGCCCTTTTCAATATTTACTATGAGATACAACAACTATAAAACTAAAGGGGGAGTTCCCGTCGTGGCACAGTGGTTAACGAATCCGACTAGGAACCATGAGGTTGTGGGTTCGATCCCTGGCCTCGCTCAGTGGGTTAAGGATCCAGCGTTGCCATGAGCTGTGGTGTAGGCTGCAGATGAAGCTCGGATCTGATTTTGCTGTGGCTCTCTGGCCAGGCACAACAGCTCCGATTTGACCCCTAGCCTGGGAACCTCCATATGCCCTAAGTGCGGCCCTAGAACAGACAAAAAATAAAAACTAAAGAAAAGACAGGGGAGGCATCTATACGCATCATTTCAAATGAAACATCCCCACAGTACTTCTCCATTTTAAGGGTATAATTTACACATTGTACTCTCAGAGGTTATAAGAAGAAAGAGTTGAATACATTTATATTTTGAGGGAAAATGAAAAAAAATAGAATAATCACTTTCCTCAAGAACTTTATAAAATATGTATTTTAAATACTCATAAAGAGAAACCAGAAAGCATATGAAAACCACCTACAATGAAACTGTAGAGAAATGCATTGTTTTGGATCAATGCCATGATCAGAGACGCATGTGAATTGAAATATGAAAAGGATATCAAGAAATCCGAACAAAGCTGCCAGGAAGTCATTCAAAAGAACAGAGGGTTTTGCTCCCACTTACTCTCAAGCATCTAGTCTTCTTCAGAACCCTCCTCACGGCAGAGTTGCCACCCTCTTCTGACTCTTGTAATAACACGCTGCAATTATCTGTTAAACTTTTCTTAGAGTTTACCAAATTAACAAATTCACAATTTAGTTACTATTATTCTTGATTTCAATTTTTTAAGATACAATTAAAGTATGATTTGAAAATCTGTACCGTCACTTATTACTAAAACATATGATGAAATAGAAATGCCTGTCCAATGGTCTCTTTAAATATGCCGTTCTCATTGCATTTCATTTGTTTTATAACCATATGAGTGATACAAAAATTTTACGGCATTTATCTAGTATTACTTCATATACCCATAAACTTACTAACTTATCTCCTAAAAATGCCATTAATGGAGAAGATTGATAATCGACAAAGCTGATAACGTATCTTTGAAAGTTAAAAGTTGAGTGTGCATGTTTGGGATTTACATTTTACTTTAAAATATTTTAGTAAATCTTCAATGATACAGGCATGTATGCAAAGATATTATCTCGTACATCATTCTTAGTACTTGTATTTCTTATAAGATTATGGAAACATTTAGTTGATCAAATAACCCATGCAACCAAATAGAACTCTTCCTAAGACGGAAGTGGTAGAGTTCACTCTCATCATTTCTGACATTTCACTTCCATGTAAGAGCTGCTGTATCTAATTACAAACTATAAGGAAAGCGTATGTTTAATGGTTTTCTTTCTTCCATAGAATTACTTTAAACATTTTTCTTTGAAATTGTTTATTTCTATTATTCATTTTTTAAAACTTAATAAGATCACTGTTCCACAGATACATATCGTGACAAAAATGCACGTCAAGAGCAAACAATTTTACCTAATTAAAGAAACTGGAAGGAATACCCGTCTCTTTTTAGAAATGAAATTGTTTCTTTTGTCAACAAGGGAGGCTGGAGCCTTCAGAAGAGCAACTGGTCTCATCTAAACATACATGAACTAAAATAAGCTCCAAATTCATAAGCTCTAGCCCAGGACACTGTGCTTGGAGACAATGACCTCAGGCCTCTGCTCCCAGTCATACCGCTGTTGGTCACCACTGATATTTTAAATGACACAAACTGGAAGCCATCTATTTACCCAGATTAAGTAGAGTTGGGGAGGAACCAAGGCATTAATGGCATTTTTAGGATGTAAGCTTCTCAGTTCTGATGATAGTGATATATGGAGTAAGATGATACAAATACCATAAATATTTTATATCATTCATATTGTTATAAATCAACTGAAAATGAAATAAGTCAAGGGAGAGATACAATTTTGATGTGATTAAAGAAATATTTATCATAATCTACAATTTGAGTTGCATGTGCATGCATATTTGTATGCAATCTTCTATTGAAATGTTTTACTTAATCTATAAGTGTACAACATATAAAAATGTAATATTTATCTCTGAATGATCACTTCAAATGCCATCTCATACTAACTTTGTCTAAAGGCAGTTTTCTTCCTTAAATGATTACCTAAAATTGACCATGAATAGAACCAAATAAAATAAACATTAAAATTGACCTGAAAACTTGGCCAATCAGAGAAGACTGAAATAATAAGTTCTTATAGTTCTTTAATGAATTCTTGTAGTCATAAGAAAAAGCAAAATTCTCAAAAAAACTGAAATACAGTTTTGGTCTCTTACATTTGTAAATTTTTCAAAAAAAAAAAAAAAAAACACCAGAAATCCTTCCAAAAGGAAAGGGCATGGACATCCTTTATTACATATACTCAAAATCATAAGCTCTTAGATCCACTCCAGTGTATACTGTATGTGGAAACCAATGACCTAAGATAAGCCAGATATGTCATGTAATCAAGAGCCTGGGTCTCCTTTTAGTCCAAGGCCCTTTGCATATAACCATGTCTAACATATAGCAAGTGTTGAACACAAGCTAATCTCTTCTTAGCAGGCTGTGCTTTGCTGCCTTCATTTGTTTCCATAGTGAATGAGGAATCTATTGCCCTTTCTTCTCATCTCAAGAGCAAGAGGTCACTTTTGTATCACAGTATGACAAACTCTGATACACAGGCCAAAGTAACAATTTCTTTAATAATGAAAAAAATTATTGATAAATAATGGCTATCAAATTGTAAGGCTTTAGGAGCCAATGTTTCTCTGATAACCAAGTAAAACTCTGCATATATAAAAAGTCCATAATATTTGATTTCCCAAATATAATATTTGTAGATAACCTATGTGGACCCTTCATTACTTATATGTGAATATGTATAAATATTTATGGAAAATATGTTTCACCTTTAACTCATAACCACATTCTTCCATTTCTATCTTAAAATAGCAACCACGATCTTAAGTAAGAAAGTGAATGTGTCAACACTTTGTAAATTGTAAAGTGATGAGTTATTTGTTGTCATTAGTCTTTGCTAAGCCCACTAAAGTTAGGGCATCAGAATACAGTTTACCTGTGTGTGTAGGGGCTGAGGCAGGGGTGGTTGCTGGTGATGGTGGGAGAGGTGGAGGGATTACTGGGCTAGGATGGGGCTAGTTGCCAGGGAATAAGACCAATGTTGACCTAGGACACCAGCTGAAACTGAGTCTGAGTGTAGGATCAAGGTCTATGTCAAAAAAAGCAAAAAGCCAAAATAGAGGAAAAAATAGGGGAAGAGGCTGAGACTTAAGGATGGTTTAGAGACAGAGTAAAAGAGTATACAGATGAGTAGGAAAACCAGTATCAGACCCATCCCAGTAAATTCAGTTGAGGAATCACAAGTAGGAACCACATCTGCTAATGGGATAATTTTGATCTCATGGATGTCTTCACAACTGGCTTTTACCAGGCTGGTCTAAGTTTTGGTAAAGTTCTCAAAGTTCCCGTTGTGGCACAGTGGAAACAAATCTGACTAGTATCCATGAGGATTCCGGTTCAATTCCTGGCTTCGCTCAGTGGGGTAAGGATCCAACATTGCTGTGAGCTGCTGGACATGACTTGGATCCCACATTGTGGCTATGGCATAGGCCGGCAGCTGCAGCTCCCATTTAACCCCTAACCAGAGAACTTCCATATGCCATGGATACGGCCCTAAAAAGGCAACAACAGCAACAACAACAACAAAAAGTTCTTCTCAAACAAGCCCACTCCTTCATGTCCCAGCATATCTCCACACATTCCAGAAGCGTCCATGAGCCATTTCAAAGAAAATTAATTTACTTTCCACTTTCTGAGTAGACATCTTTAAAGCTAAGAAATGAAATAACTCAAAATAGCCATTGATGAGTAAATTTTCATATTAATGGCAACTGTTCACTTCTCTATAACTTAAAAATAAAACACAAATTCATTCTATCAAAATCATAAAGATCAATAAACTCATTTTAGATGAGAGTGTTTAGAATATGGAACTAATAATAGAGTAAAAATTAGGAATCAAGTCTGTACAATATTAAAGAAACACGAGCATCAAAATATAAGGAAACTTTCATCATTAAAATAAATCAGTGCTGTTTAGTTTATATCAAGTCTAATAATGACTCGGGTGTACTAAAGTTTCCAGGAATCTCAAATTCTCTTGTCAATACAAGCTTACCCTAGCTGAACCCAAATATGAAAATGCTAAAGAATTACGGTATGCAAAAGTTCAAAGTATGGCTTAAGCCAAGTTCAGTTAAGTTCAGAAAAAAATATTAGACACCACATGTACTACAGCAGGTGCCTTAAACTGGATAGCTGCGATACACCTAGTTATCACGAAATCCTGGGTAATGAAGGATCTAAATTTAGATGTTTACTATTAAACAGCCTTCCCTTCCCCCTTGATTTGCCTGCTGACCTGTATCTGCCTCCCTTTCCTCCAGATGGGCCCATATCACTGCCTTGAAATTCAGTCCATTTGGCCAAACCCTGAAAATGTGTCCAGGTTTCATGAAACCCTTCTGGGGATTGGATCTGCCTGTGTAACCACTTACCTGCTGGCTAGAATTCTTCCTTAGACTTATATCAGCTCAGATCCAAAATGACTTCATGGTACCACCCACCTGACTCCACCGTGCCACAGAAGAAACCCACAGATGTTGGTTCCAATCTAGACTGGTCTCAATTTCAACTCACTTTCTGAGATTTTATGATCTGGATTTGGGGCTCATTCCTACAGCCAATAAATTGCCACTAAGCCCTGGCTATTGTGGGTTAATGTCCCTAGGTCAGTCAGCCCATTTAGGGTCATAGCATGTTTCAACTGACCTCTCAAGATATCTTTTAAAAATATTCAATAGCATTCGACCACATACTGTCATATATTTAATCCTGAACTCTTGACTATGAGAAGAAGACATGCTACTAAAGTAAACAGGTTGAAAAAAATTTTTCAGTCACTTGGGGAGACTGCTGAAAATCAAATTTCAATAGATGCTATCCATTCCACACTAACTATTTCACTTGTTGAATGGTAAGCTTTTTTTCCCCTTAAGTGGTAGTTGGCTTAAAGCCACCATCCCCATTAGCTACATAGTTGGTGAGAAACAGTGGAAATTTTTTGTCCTGCTTATCTAGAAATCCAGCTCTCCCTTAGCTAGTCATTTGTGAGTCAATTTTTTTTTTTATTCATCTAATGCAAAAGTCCTTTGTTTCAATGATAGAAAAGAATTTTAGAAATTCTGTTCAATCTACACTTCTAAACCAGAATTTATTAGACTCTTTTTATTCGAAAGTCCATAAAGCTAAATCCAGATGGAATTTACATTTTAATGTTACACTGGACTCTACAAAGGGCTCCACTGTTAATGTTTCATCACATGGTAAAGTAGAAAGAATAGTGGCTTTGATCAAAATGTGGCCCGAGTGTCAATCCTGGCTTTACTGACTTACCTTTATACTTTAAATTATCATAAAGCTTAAATTCATCCATATGTCCACCAGATTACTTATTCATTCAACTAACAATTAACAGGTACCTACCATGTTCCAGGCACCTTGTAGGCACTCAGGGATAATGCATGGATGAAACAAACAAAAAGCTCTGCTTTTTTGGTGCTTGCATTCTAGTGGAGTCAGACAATAAATAGGTGGACAAGGAAAATACATGGCCCATCAGATGGTGATAAGGCCTATGAGAAGATGTAGCTGGAAAGGAGATTAGAGAGATTTAGGGTGGAGGAAGCAAGTCCCACTGATAAGACAATATTTGTACAGTGACTCCTAGACATGAGAGGAAGATCTAGTATAAATGGGAAAGAAACATTCAGGGGCTGGACGTGCATGAGTCCCAAGGCAGGACTGTGCTTTGAGTGTCTGAAAATGGCAAAAGAGCAAAGTGGCTGCAAAGGGGTAAGAGAGAGGACGGGCCTTGAAGCTGAAGTCAGAGGGAGTGGTGAAACCGATGATATTGAGCCCTGTGGGCCAATAAAACCATAGGCTTTTACTGTAAATCAGATGGGAAGTCTCTGGAAAGTGAGAGCAGAAGAGCATGGCTGATGTAAGTTTTCAAAAGAATCTCTCTGGCTGCTGAGGGAAGAAATACAAAGGGGTAAGGGAACACACAGGAAGATCACTTGAAGCCTGTGCCACCAATCAGTGCGACATTATATGGGGGACAGGGAGGTCAAAGTGCAAATGGATTTTTAAGATTTGGCCGACACAATTTGCTGAGGGACTGGATTTTCAATAGAAGTTACTAAGCAAGGAGCCCCAAATTTAGGAAATGAAAATGTTTCCTTCCTTCTATATTTATATGTGCTGTGATACAGGCCCTAGGCTTGAACCCTGAACACACATTTTTAAGTGAAAATCTTCCAACCCTCCAAGGAAAAACTGCAAATAAAGCACTGGATAAATACAGGTAATGGATGCCTAGGGTACCTGAAGGACCCACACTACGGAAATGTGAAGAAAGAAAAGAGGGTGAACTTGATAATATTCTGGGTCAAACATGCCCACGTGGGCCCTTATGAACAGCACAAGTCAAGAGTGAAAGATGTGTGTGTGTTCAAAGGGGTAAAGGCAGAAGAAGAACCATTCTTATATCCAGAGGAGTGGTCCAAAACCAATCTGGCAAAGAAGAGGACAAGACATTACACAGCTACTGCTTTGCTTTTCAATTCTATTTCTCTGAGTCTATAACCACCATCCCTCCAGTAAACAGAAAGGGGGTGGAATGAATTTTTTTCCCAGGCTTCAACACTTTAAACCTATATACACTCCACATTGGTGACAAGTTTTTAACCTACTTCAGCAGACAGGACAAATCCAGATATCGTGACTTACATCTCTTTCAAGTCTTTCCTATCACCCTGGACTAACCCTTACGCATACTGTAGGATCAAGGTTCCAAATGTGCTTGTTGGTTTCAGCAACTATTTTACACACTTCTGTCATTCATCTTTGGCCTCCATCCCTGATGATTCAAGGTCATGTTACTCACCTTTCCTGCCCTCTGGAAACACAGTACTTCGATGCCTCAAAGTCAGTGACCTCCCGCTTCTTCTCCACTTCAGCTATTTGTAAACACTTACCTGGACCTTGTCATAACCTGTCCTTAGGTACCCTATCAAAGCTGGGACTCTCTGTAGGCCTTCTCTTAATACAAGCTCTTCTCTATCATCACTTCAAAACTCACATGTCTGTTGAACATTTTCCTCTAACTACAGGCGATAAGCCCCTCTGGGTTTTGTGTTTCATTAGAAAACTAAGAATCCATGATCATCCTTTCAGAGGATAATCTTACCAATAAGCAGGAATGACTTTTCTCCCTCATTTCTCTTGCATATTTCCATTTCCTCTCTAGGGATGACCTCTGCTTTGCAGACACATATAATCATATTTCGCCAATTCTAAAAACAAATAAATCTGACATTCTTCCACTGATGGCTCGGTACCATACCACCTCTGGCCATTCAACCCAGTCTGATTTAATTGCAACCATTATATACCTACTGGTCTCTAAAGGCAGGAGGCAGGCAGCAAACACACAGTGTTCACAGCAACTGCTTCAATATTCTGACGCTTCAGCTGCATTCATTCCACCAACTCTTTCGACTCGGTATCCAAACTGGTCTCCTTCAAAGACCATGAAGTGGGTCTATCCTGATGGACCTTGTGAGGCTTCAACAGAAATCCAAAAAAGAGTCCCTTTTCCTGGCCACTCTGCCACTTGCCTAAACAGAGTATCCAAACTCTCAACAAATGATGATTTCCTCAACAATGACTTGTGCAAAGACATAGGACCAGTCGGTGACCCAGTCTGCACAGAACCCAGGTCTACTGATATCTGGCACAGTGCTTTCGTTACCACATCCTGCACTTCCAGAACTGATTTCAGCACTTAGCGACATCATCTGATAGTGATAAATATGACTACAGCCATTCATTTTTAAAAGAGACAAATGAGGAGTTCCCATCGTGGCTCAGCAGTGAACAAACCTGACTAGCATCCATGAGGATGTGGGTTTGACCCCCGGCCTCGCTCAGCGGGTTAAGGATCCGGCATTGCCCTGAGCTCGGATGCCATGTTGCTATGGCTGTGGTGTAGGCTGGTGGCTACAGCTCTGATTCAATCCCTAGCCTGGGAACCCCCATATGCCACGGGTGCAGCCCTAAAAAGAAAAAAAGACAAAAAGACAAAAATAAATAAAGACAAATGATGGCATTATCTTCTTTAGAGGATTCTTAAGGATGTGTATTTTTAGTGCATAATACACCTACCTATTTCTGAGATGCCAAAAGAAAAGAAGTAACTGGAGATCATTTTCTAAATTTTAATCTATCCTGTGTATACACATACACATGCATATGCATACATGCACATATGCAATACTGCACAGTTTTACCAAGAACTAAAGCTGTTGCCTCTGATGTAATCATCATGCCAGAGTTGAGTTAAACCCTTCCAAATGTGGCTGCTATAAGGTTTCCTAAGAAAATCTTTTAAGGCACATACGAGCCAGTGAGCAAAAGCACACCACAATCAAAGCGTTGTCTCAAGGGTCATGGTCTTATGTCAAACCTTCTATCATCTGTTTATAGATACAGTTTTAATAGAAGCTAAATGACATCTGACTTCTAGAGGTAAAAATGAAAGGCTTTCTTTTTATGAATTACTGTCATAATTAAGTTAGTTAGTCATAATTAAGTAGAGATGTTCCTAAAAGAATCCTCCTGGAATATGAGTACACATTCAGGTGACATAAAATGAATCATCCAGTTACCTCTTGTTGAATAAATATGGCAAAATATGTGCGGGTAGTCCAAAAGAAAGAAATTCACTCACTATATATAAGGCACAAATAAAATTTGAGTTTAAAATGAGCATAAATTATCAACATCAAATGTGGGAACTCCAAATGCTAGTAAAATTATGAATTTTTTTTGTTGCTTCAAATTTTTCTTGTATTTCTAAAAATGAATATTTATTACTTCTGGGAATACAATGTGGTCATTTTTTTTGGCTAATGATTAGATAAGTCAGCCCACAAAGTAAGCCCTAAAGTAAATGACTTTTTCTAATCCCTATAGAGAATTAATGTTAACTTTTATATTGAAAGAACGTCAAAAAAAAAAGTAATAGCATACATAATGTTTTTACATAGTATAGCTTCACAGAGAATAAAGTGGAGAAAAGTGATTTTTTAAACTTCACCACTAAAAAAGAACTTATTTAATTGTCTGAAAACCATTTTAAGCAAGAGAAATTACAGAAGTATACCCAATTAGTGCTATTTTTGTGCAAAAGAAATGCGCTACAGTACTCTAAAAGTCTGTTTTTCCAGTCAAACTGTTTATCCTGTGTCATCATATGATACATTTTCACCTCAGTTTCTCAAAATATCTCAATCCCATTGAGACCAAACCTGGGATCTTTCCTCCTAAATCCATCCACTTGCAGAGTTCTGGCCCTTTGGGTTTGACACTGACCTTCTTCCAGGGCATAAAAGTCAGACATCAAGCAGTCTTCCGTTATTCCCCACTCTGTCTTAATTCCCATTAACAAATAATATTAACCTAGTTATTTTTCACCTCCTAAAATTCACTTGTTTCTCACACTTTCTGCTTCTCTCTCTGTCCTCATGGCACAAAGTCATCATACTGTCTATTACCAGGTATGCTGCCAGAGCCTCCTAACTGGTTTGCCACAGCCACTCTTTCTATGTTGAGTCAGGCGCAAACAGTTTGCTGCAGACACAAATCAACCCTCAGTCTCAGACTCAGTGGAGGTAGGTAGGGACTGAGACACATACCACAAAACACACATTTACACTGCTGATATGATTACACTCCAGGCGTTCAAGATAGAGAATCTGGCAGCTCTGGGGTTGTAGACGTTACGCTGACTCTCTGAACCGGTAAATAATCAGCCCACCACCTGCAGCTCACCGAGAGCCAGAAACCCTGTGATCAGATGTACAGACTGAGTCAAGCCTATGCCCAGCTTGCCATCCACTCTCTCCCTCCAAATTTTTATTAGAATTTTCATACAAATAATAAAAGTAGCTATCACTTACATGTGGAATATTAAAAAAGGATACAATGGACTTCTCTGCAGAACAGGTACTGATTCATAGACTTTGAAAAATGTATGGTTCCCAAAGCAGACAGGTTGAGGGTTGAGGGATGGGCTGGGGGTTGGGGATGGAAATGCTATAAAATTCAGTTGTGGTGATCGTTGTACAATTATAAACGTAATAAAACCCACTGAGTTAAAAAATAAAATTAAAAGAAGAGTGTGGTGAACACTTAGTCTCCTCCTAGATTCCAGAATTCTTAACATTTGTCCATTTTACTTTATTTCTGTGTTATATGGATAACTGCTGTTAAATTATTTGAAAGCAGTTTGATGTTTCAGCTTTAAACATGGCACCTCCTCAGAAGAGGCTCATTATCACACATACAAAAATTAATAGTACCTGAAACCCTCTCAGAACCCCAACTGTCCCAAGAAAGTCTTTTTATAGCTTTTTTAAAACCAAAACATAACCAACGTTTTTACGAGTTGTTTTGCTGTTCCAGCTGTTTAATCTTTTAATATTAAACAGCTTCATCACCTTTTTAAACACAGGATCCCAAGTTTCTAAAACACCTAGTCTTGTAGACTCTCCCACTTATGTGTCATTTAATTGATCCTCTATTCTTATTTTCTCCACAAACTCAGAGTTAGATTTACAGGCTTGATTATAGCCAAGTTAATCCTCCACCCCCTCCTTGTGCATAAATACTTCATATGTGAGGTTGGGAATTGCATATCAAATCACATCACAAGCCTATAATATCAGGCTGTCCCGCCATTTGTGAAGAGAAGTTTAATTCCTTGGTTGAGGTGATGACCTTGAAAACTACAGTTTTTCTTCTGTACTTAGTACCCAGTTTCTAGAGCTGTATTTTGGTACCATATGAATATACTCATCCCCAACCATTTAATCTAATGGTTTTAGCTTCTGTTAATGATATCCCAATCATTATTATTATATTAAGAACTTCAAAAATGGTGACTTTCTATCATTGCTTCTACTTCAAATAGTTGGTCTTTTTCCGTGAAGAAGTACTTTTCTCCACCCCATCCATACCCTGGAAATCACTAACGATTCACGGATTTTTTTTATTTTTTCCATTTTTGTTGCAATAAATCACCATCACTACTTTGTATCCTTCATTAATGCCTCTAATCCATGCTTTACAGTGCAGTTATCTTTTCTAAACCACATCTTTTTTTCAACCTCTCTCTCCCATACACACACACACACACACACACACACACACAATTTAATACTTTAAAGGCTTCCCAATGTTCTTAGGATAAAGATTAATAAAAAAAAAAATCACCTTAACTTAGCCTACACATGCCTGCAATCCAGTCGCTACTCATCCAGGCAGCTTTATGGTACTAGTGTACAAGATATTCCTTCACCAGAATGTTCCTCCCAAGCTCCTCCTCCTACTTAACTTCTATTCATCTGTTTTCGTCCTTAATCAATTCCTTCCTCCTAGAAATTTTACTTAACTTTGCAGTACTTAAGACAGTTGAATTTTATATTTATTTGCATGGTTATTTTTTTAACGGCCACACCCATGGCATATAGAAGTCCCCAGACCAGGAACTGAATCGGAGCCATAGCTGCAACCTACACCACAGCTGCAGTGATGCTGGATCTTGTAACCCACGCCTCCGCAGCACCCCAGCCACTGAAGTCAAACTCTTAACCCACTGCACCCCAGCAGAACTCTGGCATGGTTATTTGCTTTAATCCTCTTTTACTAATTTGACTGTAAGCAGCATGCAGATGAGAGCAGAATCTGTTACTGTTTTACCAGGCACTGTGTCTGTCTGCAACATAGTAAATGTTCAATAAATACCTGGTGAATAAATGAGTAAATGAACCTGATGCATAGTGTCAGTAAATATTTTTATTTACTTTTAGAACTATTAGAGACAAAATACAAGTTTCTGTAAAAATATATAAATTACCAAAGTCCCTAGGATTTATCCTTGAGTCCATCTACAATTAGCTAAAAAGGAAAAGAAAGCCCTACACATTACAAAGGCAACATTACTGAACCACTGCTATAGTTTTCTTTTTTTAATTAAAAAAATTTTTTCCTAGCTACCTGGATCAATGGATTGCCCTGAAAAAACAGAACTGCAGAAAGGTCTTTACCACCAGTCATATCTAAAAATAACTTTCCTCTTTTATAGAATAAAGAATTCTCCCTTATAACAAACGCACTGTGTTACAGCAAAAGTGAAGGAACATGATACATTAGAACTTTGATGACTTTCTTACTCCTTAAAATAGCTAAAGAGTATTATTTATTGGCTAGATCTATATGTAGTTTAGCTACCAGCTGGATTTTGAAATTTCAGCAGTGCAAGTAAATTCTCAACAAAAGATAAACAGATACTAAATTATTCTTTATAAAGGTACTATTTTTAATATTTATGCTAATACTTATTAACCTTCATAATAGAACTTTAATAAAATAAGCCTTAATAAAATAGACTATTTTACAAAGAATTTGGTGGCAGTCACTAGTTTTTGTTTTGTTTTGTTTTTTCCTGGCTAAGAGCGATTAAATAGATAGATTGGCAAATGCACACTCATGCAGGAAAACTACTGAAACACAATACAACCTCTAGTTTGTGCTAAAATGTTCAGCCCTGGTGACACATGCCAAGTAGACGCACGGTAGCAGAGCCTACTAATCACAATCACTAATACAATTTCCAGATACCACTTAAGAACACAAAAAAATATGGTCTGAAAGTCTTACTATTACTTCCAACCTGTAAGCAAACAGTTCACATTGAAAGAAATGTTCCATTCCAGACTGGACTATTTTAAATCTCTGGTTGCAAAACACTGAAGGCTTGAATCTCTTCTTTTAGACACAAGGAGAGTGATGAAATAGTTACATGGACTCTGTCCCTATGTGCCTTTGAGGCTTATCATGGACCGTTTATGCTTATAAAACCATAATAATAATAATAATAATAATAATAATAATAATAAAGATGTTTTGTTTTTTAGCATATGCATCTGTTAATTCAAATTTCTGTCATATTATAAGTTGAAAGCTATAAGATAGTATATAAAATACCTCCCAAAGACTGATTCAGGGGCTGGAGAACTGTACAGAGAGGTTTGATGTTTCTTCTGCTCTTTTTTATTATACTAAGTGGTTACGATTGAGCGACAGCTGCAAGCAGTGGAATTTTACCAATTAAAATGAAAGAGTTCCTTTGTGTGTATATATATATAGGGCCCACCAGTAAAATTCCTAATCATAAAGAAATGTTTTCAGAAGGGAAAATAATTTTACCATCTGCGGAAGTTTTGTCTTTAAGTGGTAATAACATTCAAAATGTAAAGGACAACCTAACAGGATTATAGAATATGAGAATACTCTCTACAATTATCATGTTATTTATTTACCCTTTTTCAATATATTCGACACCATTCTAATAATACGTGTTCTAACACAAATTGGTAGGAAATAAAGGGAAAAAAGAATCATTGGGGATTATCTGGTGTTGGGCACTGCTACTGTGGCTAAAATACAGACAGTTGTCTTAGTTTTCACACAATATTCTCAATAAATGTGTACAGAATAAATTAGAAAAGTGTTCAATTTCTTTTATGAAGCAAATATCAAGAGACTCTCACCAAGAAGCAATAATGTCTTGGTCAACTAGTAAACATTTATTGTTTCCCAGATGTTAGAACCACTACACAGAATTAGAGTAAAATTTTACGATGATCTATGTCATTTTTTTTTCTGATGCTTTTTTAAACCTTCTCTCTCTTTCAACTCTAACACGGAGTGGTCCAGACTCTTCTTAAACATTTCCATGGATGTAAAGTACACTGCCTCTTAAGGAAGCCCATTCCAGTGTCTGATGATTAAATTGTTAAGAAGTTCTTATCTCTGTTGTTCTCACTTATCAAATATTCATTAAGAGAACACTATGTACCAGGTACCGAGACAGCGTTTCAGCATGTTCCCTGCCTTCATGGGGCTTATGTTCAAGTGGGAGAGATAAATATCATAGAAAATGACTATATCATACATGCTTTGCTAAGTTATAGGAATGAAAGCAAAAGCTGTCTGGCACATGACAAGTCCAAGATAACCTAACCCAAAATGAATGAATCAATGCAGATGTGATGAAAGCCTTTAAAAAAGTAAGAGAAATGATTTAAACTGGGGAATCTGAGAAGGCTTCTTAGAAGTGACATTTAAGCTAAGATCTGAATGAGAACTAGGAACTAATTTGGAAAAGATCCAGATGACAGCCTCGAAGTAGGAAAAATTATGGCCCCTTCCATTCCTAAAATAATATGACTAGAATTGTATCAGAATGAGGGTGTGCTGGGGTGGGGGGCAAACCGAAAAATGCTGAAGAAGTTGAAGATGTTCTGACAGCCTACTAAGAATATTATATTTTAGTCTAAATAAAATTAGGAATCTGCTGAGGAGCATTATTCAAAGGGGATGAGATAACCAGTTTTATTTATTTTTTATTTTTTTATTTTTTTAAGTTCCTTCAGTCTGCTTTCCTGTTAATTTGGCCCTCACCCTGATTTCTATGCCTGTAATGAGTAAGTCTCCTTCCTTTGGTCTTCCATTCAGGCAGCCAAAGGAAGACAAAGCCATAAGACCTGAGCAAGTATGGCCAGAGTCTCAGAGAAGGCTCTGCTTGGGGCCATGTGGATGCCCAGTATGCCAGGGCACTGCTGAGTCCCCAGTGAACTGGGATCCAGTCTACTGATCCACCCACTGTGGTCAGGACAGGTATAAGCCCGACCGGAAGCCAGCATCCAACTTGGACGGAATCTTCAGGACCTGACAGACCATTCATAAGAGGGCACGGTTACCTGCCTATAGTTGACAGCAAAGTGTGATTGCAGATAACAACATTTAGCCATCAAAGGTGACCTTTTCCGAAAGTACACACTTACTGTTACAAGATGATGAACTTCTGGGGATCTAATATACAGCATGGTGACTATAGTCAGCAATAGGTTATTAAATAGTTAAAAGTTGTGAAAAGAGCACATCCTAAATGTTCTCACCACAAAAACAAAACAAAACAAAACAAAACAAAAAACCATAATTATGTGAGGCCATGAATGTGTTAAGTAACCTTACTGTGGTAATCACCTTGCAGTACATATATAAAATCATTAATTGTATACTTTAAACTTACACAGCTTTATACTCAATTATACCTCAATAAAACTGGGGGGTCAAGGTGACATTTTCATACCTGACTTAGAAATTTAACTCATACTATTTTGTAAAAGTATTTGCTCTCTTTGATATATTCAGAACATTTTAAAACTGAAAATGGCTTCAACTAACAAAAAAATCAATGTATACATTGAAAATGCATAAATTTGGAATTCAAATCTGAAAGTATTGACCAATTATCCTCTCTCCAGGTTTGAAATAAAAATCAAGCCAGCTTCTTGGATGATCACATTGCGAGGACTCAGCACGGCTGCATGAAAAGCACTGTTGCAGTAAAGTAGGTCCTTTCTTAGAAATGGAACAGACAAAGCCTTTCATTTATTATTCATGGTGGCTTGTGCCCATGTCAACTCCTGATTAATAATTAAAATTAATCTCATTACAGAAGATTTCATTACAGGATAATTTAATTAAATGATGAATTGGCTCCCAGATGTTACCTTCAGTGCCATCTTTTAAATAATGCTGATGATGACACAGGGATTCGCTAAGTATCAGTCGGGCCTTAAGAAAATGAATTATTTACAGGATTCTGCCATTCTGCCGACAATAAATGATACTGATCACACCCTTGCATTATCCTTCTCCAAAGTCACTGTTTTCTCAAGATTTCCGGTATTTTCAAAAGGTTTTTAACATCCATTGGAAATTTAGAACCACCATTCTGTCAATCATAAAAACATGTTTATTCGGTGAAAATCTTAATTCACAGAACCTACTCATTTTAAAGGAGAAGTATACAAAGGAATTTGATAATTAAAAATCTGAAATTTCAACTTCAAAAAAAGCAATGGGGAGGAAATGTATTAATTTTTGCACTCTGGTGCAAAAAAAACGTTCAATTACGCCAAATAATCAAACAGCATTAGGGATAAAACTGCAGAATTTCGCTTGATTTCACTACATAAAGTAACCAGTAAAAAGAGTCTCACAAAGTCAACGTACTTTTTTAAACTTTTCCATAAACTAACATAAGCCACAATTTTAATACTTATTTCACTGTTATAAACATACTGCTTTCACTACACTTTACAGAAGATACAGATGCTGATAAATCAACATAAGAAGAAATGAAGCCCATCAAACCAGACATTTAGGGATGAAAACATTTAAGAGACATTTCTTTATTTACTTGGGAGAAAGTGTGAACTTTTTTAAATGCCAGGGTGTATGACAAAATTTAGGCCATTTCAAAAATTATCGGCCAAACATAAAGGTTTTATATTATTCTGCTTGGTTTTAAGGATTTTTTTGCACTTTTTTTTTTAACTAGACTTTATTCTTCAGAGAATTTTTAGGCTTACATAAAAACTGGGCAGAAAATAGAGTTACTATTTCTCATCTCCCCCCCCCACTTCAGGTTTAGGGGAACCTAAATAGTAGAGAAACTACTATTAACATCCTGCATTAATATACAACCACTATTGGTATTAATACTCGCTAAAGTCTATAGTTTGCACTAGGGTTTACATGTTGTGTTTTACAGTTTTATGGATTTTGACTAATGCAAAATGTCATGTATTATTTTAAGGATTTTGATCCAAAGTAAATATATTTATAGATTAAAAATCTCAGTCTAAGACAGCTGTTTTGGATTTTTGTTATTTCTACTAGCAGAGGGCAGATTGTCTTAAATGGGATTCAAAAAGTTAAGTTAGAAAATGTGACCTAATCTTCCTAATAAAGAAACATACTGCTTCAGTGGTGTTTTTTTTAAAAACACATGGCAGGTAATTTATAACTACAGAGCCATCAGTTGCATTATTGTATCTTCTACATACTCTATTTGCTGTCTAATCTGCAACATTAACAGAATCACAGCATCTCAGAGGCAGATTGCATGTCAGAAGGCACCTTCTAGAAATCTCTTCTATCTGATGTATAAATTCCCTCAACATCTAACAAGGAGATGGTCTGACCTGAGTATCTTTACCGGTGCTATATTCACAACTTGTCAAGACAGCCTTTCAGTCTCAGTCTACTGATAGGATTACAAAATTTTCATATAGACCCTTTCTGAATCACTTGAGATTTTCCACTTTCTTTCTTTCCTTTTTCTCTCCTTCCCACTGTACATTTTTCCTTTCACAGGCAGAGTCTCAACTCTGGCCAAACCAATCCACTTTCTTTGAACAGCTCTTGTTCATTTCTTTGCATGCTGGACTCCCTCTCTGCCAAACCGGGGCTTTTCTCCTTAAGAGTTGATCCCAAACACGCCCCTTCAGAATTCTTTGATATCATGTCACCATTCACTTCCACAAATAATCCTCACAAACCCTTATGTGGTTTGTATAGTGTGAATTTACATATATATACACATACACACACAAACACACAAGGAATTTGCAGGAAAATATAAGGCCTTTTGAGAAATACCAAACATTTAATGTTCTCAATATGAACTGGGAACAGTGTTACAAGAAATTATGACTACATATGCAATGTAAAATCAGCCATGGGCATACACAGTTTTCACAAGATTAATTAACATCAACCAAGACTGAATGTTTCTGGGGTTTTTTTGTTTTTCTGTTTTTTTTTGGTCTTTTTGTCCTTTTTAGGTCCACACTCATGGCATGTGGAGGTTCCAAGGCTAGGGGTCTAATCGGAGCTGTTGTGCCGGGCAAGAGCTGCAGCAACATCAGATCCAAGCCACGTCTGCGACCTATACCACAGCTCACGGCAACACCGGATCCCCATCCCACTGAGCAAGACCAGGGATCGAACCTGCAACCTCATGGTTCCCAATCGGATTCGTTTCTACTGTGCCATGATGGGGACTCCCTGAAATTTTTTTTAAATTGATGTCTGTGAATCTTTCATAGTAGGCAGGTTAAGGTTTCCTAAAACTATAAAAAGAGAGTTTTTTTTTTCTGTAACTTGAGGGGGAAAAAATTATCACTTAACTTCAAATTCCCCAGCAAGAATTTCAACTTTCATGAGGGGTTACATGGCCACCTTTTTCTATTCCTCTTTAGTATATGTAAATAGTTTGTAGTAATTACTCAATAGGTGTAGGCTCTTGACTGGGAATGGACTTGCTAGTACAGAATAAGACTCTTAGGCTGGACATTATTTATACTGGGAAAATAAACATGGGAAAAATAAACTCAAAAAAGTTTTAAAACTTTGAAAAGTTTGGATGGTATAAAAACAAACCCAATCATCTAATTGCAATACACTAGAATTAACTGTCACCATTCCAAGAACTAGGAGAAGCTGCTGCTAAAAGTATTTTTAAAAGATTTAGACAAATAAATGAAAGATACTTAGAAAATGACTAATGGCAGTAGAAAATTTTCCTTACCCTCATGCAACCTTCTATTCATTGAACTGAATTAAATTTTCAAGTTTTTGAAGTTCATATGAGATGAGACTCTTGCATACACATCCAGTACCATTCTTATCAGCCAGATGTTTACCTATAATAATCTAATCCAATCTCCCGTGAATCTCAAATTCTTCCCTATGTTATTCCATCTGTGCCATGACCAATATGGGATCCCACTGATCTTTTCTCTAATTTTAATTAATTTTTAATATCTTTGAGCACTAATTTTAAGGTTCCTTGAAAAACAGCTCTTACAAACAATATTAGTGTAAGATTTATTTGTATTTAACTAACAACAACTGTAAAACATAGGGATTTGAACAAAAGATCAAATTAAATATCACTACATGGAAAAGAAGGAACATAACCTCCACTGTGACATAACTCATGCTGGGTCAAGGGTGAGGCCGAGTCTTCAGCAACAGGTGCCCTTGAGAGGTCACGAAACAGGGAGGATAGGAACCAACAAGAAAGCCCAAGGAGGCTTGTTTTGGGCAAGCACTGAGGGCCCAGGAAGGCCAAGTCATGGAACTGGCAGAGTCACTGGAGACCAGGAACAAAGGGAATCGGCTAATGGGCAGCACTTCGGCCACAGTGAAGGAATGAGGGAGGTAACTCAGAGCTCTGGAGAACAGTAAGTCACCGTGTCCAGCCCAGCAGGCAAGATCCCAATCCCAACAAAGCCACAAAGCCTTCTACACATGAGGTAGGGTCCAATTTTGCAGCCACACAGCCCTGCCCAGTACTGATCAGCCCTACCAGACACCACTGCCAGCAGTAAACTTAGCCCACACCTGCTGGCTTGAGGGGCTGAGCCTCCCAGCTCACGTCAAGCTCTAGTCAAGACTGAATCTGGATCTGGGCTGCTCTGGGCATCAATGCCTCCACATGTGAAGGGAGCAAAGGAAAGGGGAGACTGTATCCATCTTCCCAAATCTGAGCCCACAAAGAGACATGGGAGTCCCGTAAGGGTCTTCCGAGGAAAGGGTCTCTAAAGCATAAGAGACAAAGAGGCAGACCACCAAACAGGAACTTGCAGATGTGGTATTACAACAGAACCAACTATATGGCAGGTGGGTTCAATTCATCACTTGTGAAAAGCTAATGGCTGCTGGGGAAAGGGAGTGTGAGGGAGTTGAGCTCAGCAAACTTAATGCCTGTTTTCCTATAGCTGAGCCAATAGAAAGCAAACAGCCACACTCATTCTTTTATCCATTGCCTACGGCAGACTTAGTAATTGCAGGAGAATATGGCTACAAAGCCTAGAACATTTACTCTCTGGCCCTTTACACAAAAAGTCTACTGACCTCTGCCTAAGAGAAATACCAGTCTTTCTAGACCGCAAATTTATACAAGCAGATAAGTGTAAACAATGAAAATTTAATATCATAAAGTCAATCCCCATAGCTAAGCCACACTAATAAGATAGAATACACAGATGTGGATATAGATAATAGTAATTCTGATCATGACAAAATGGTCCACACCCATAAGATGTGCTACTTTGGTTCTCTGTCTATATGTATGTACGTTTTTTCCCCACTCCATCAACATTTATCTTCCATAAGATTAAAACAGTTTTTTTCTTCTTGGGATCACAACTACCTGCCTGTACAACTCCCACTCCTACCTGCCTAAATGTACACGCTGCACTGATCATGTTCTGCCGATTTTATGAAGAGATTTCTAATGGCCCCAACAGATAATTTACCTGGTAAGCTAATGTGGCATCCTAGGATTACGTCTGCTGGCTTTCAGTGATTAGATTGTCTCTGTCAAAATAATTATTAAAATATGCTCCACAAGTTCCCAGGGAAAAACTAACAAAACTTGAAAGACTTTTTACTAATTTGATTTTTTAAAATACTGCCTTAGTTTCTAATAGAAAGCTTTCTTTAAATTTATTATCATTATTATTAAGATCTATATTCAAGAAAATTCATGCAATTTTTCACTCAAAAAGTATTTACTGAAAAGTTACTCTGTGCCTTGAGCTATGCGGGGGTCCAGATTGGCCCAGAAAAAAAACCTAGTATTGGTTTTCTATCTTTGCCCCTTCACAGGAAACCTCTACTTTCCCAAAACAGTGGAAGGGTTTTGTACATTTATTTTACATTAAAATAATTCATAAAATCAAAAGAGTAACTACCACTATATGACAGAAACACTCTAAATTGAGTACCTAAAACAGTTGGTGAAATCAAGTATTACTTGACACTTCTCTTACCAAAAAATACCAAAAACAACACCGCCGAGCCCAGAAATTTAAGATCTTCAGAGATTTGAGATGTCTTATGTTTTCTTCAAAATTACAGCAGCTGAAATATTATTATAAAGAAGTCTATAGACATTGATTAAAATTATTTGGGGAGGTAGAATACAGCATGAATTTTCTGTCATATGAAGAGATGCACTACATAACAAATAATGCATTTTGCCAAATTTAAGAATTCTGACTATGTTTCTAATATGAAGTTACAGAAAGATTTGACAACAGTGGAAAGGTTGTATGAATTATACATGAACTGGTATCCAGTTTTCAAGTTGTCTTTGAAAACCTGAGGAGCTGATTCTCAAAATTAGAAAAATAAATCAATAATATGTGAACTTGTTCAGATGGAGGTGGAAATTTCTTTAAAAATTAATGGATGAGCTTTAACCCCAAAAAAGTCCTTTTGTTATCTGAGAAATAAGAGTGGCCACCCAGATAGATCCAGACACTACATCAAGGAGCTTCTTATAGATGTGTTTCTACTACTTTTTCCTGAGGAGAGACTATTAAGCATTTGTAAGATTATACAAACAATGGTAATAATTTTATTATTTTTGTCTATGTTAGCTTTTTAAGACCTAGTTATTAGATAATAAGTTTTTGAAAGTATTGACCCCTGATACATTCACTCCCATTCCTCTTCCTGGTCTTGCTCTCTGACCCTTTCTCTCTCCCTCCCTCTCTCTCTCATCCCCCCCGCCACCCCGCCACGCACACGCACACGCACAAATAATCCTTGATTCCACTAGAATCGCACTGTCAACTCTTAGCTTACATACTTGCAAAAATGCATATTTATACTGAGCCATTTGCGGATACTAATAATTCCAACTTAAGCAATAAAAGCACTATCTTTGGATTTTATAACTGTTCTTATTAACTTAAGTTTATATAATTTTTCAGCCTTTTATTCAGATGGAAAGGTCAACACATTTCATCTTACTGAAAAATGGAAAGACTCAGTAGACCTCTTCACTTTTGCTGAAATTCAAACTCAGAAACCTAGGCAACACTCCACAGTTCAGAGTCTCAGAGCTCTCCTTGGAGCCACTTTAATTCTTAATGTCTTAATTACTTGCACTTATTAAATAATTGAAACTCTCTAGCAAACAAAAGATGAGATGGCTATCCTTCTATCTGACCAACGCGATGGCATGAGCTTATTCTAAAAAGAGAAAAATAAGGACTATGGTGGCTTGGGGAGATGTGCGAAGGAGTAGAAAAATGTAAAGCCTGTACTCATCATGGTTTTTACAGTTTTTTTTCATTATGGGTTTTCTGATACACACACACATATTCTGTATTGACATATATTAGATATAGCTACAGATGTATAGAAAGAAAAAGCATCTTGTCTTTATTTATTTATTTATTTATTTTGTCTTTTTGTCTTTCTAGGGCTGCACGGCAGCATATGCAGGTTCCCAGGCTAGGGGTCCAAACGGAGCTGTAGCCGAGGGCCTACACCAGAGCCACTGCAACAGAGCATCCAAGCCGCATCTGTGGCCTACATCACAGTTCACGGCAACGCCGGATTCTTAACCCACTGAGCAAGGCCAGGGATTTAACCCGCAACCTCATGGTTCCTAGTCGGATTTGTTTCTGCTGCGCCACGAAGGGAACTCCAAAATGCATCTTGTCTTGATCAATATTTATATTTAGAAACAATACTAGAATCACAGGCCCTCGAAAATAGCAAGTTAATTAGAGATCAATCTGTTATATTTCATCAGTGGTAGGCATGTGCCATACACACGTAAATTCTGTAAGACACAGAAACTCTAGAACGTGTTTATAAAATATGGTCACCTTATGCTACTGTCCTTAAAGTTGTGCATATTCATTCATTCAGTATTCATCATTTGCAAGGCATTCTCCTTCTGAATTTCTTTTATATATGTCTATTCACAAGAGTCACTAGCAAGTATATAGCACGTTACAACAGACAAGATGTAGTCACATCATATAATGCGTCCCATATACATGAGTGCGATATGACCTCAGAATCAGCTCCAACTACTGACATTCCTGTGTCCATTCCTCCAGAAATTAGGCTCAATTATCATGAGATGCAATCTTATAAATACTTCAAAGCATTACAATACTTCAAAGCATTACAAGCATTTGCTATGTAAATTAATGAATACAATTAGCTTCAGGCTTACTTATCACCATGTTTTCTTCTCAATAGCCTTGCATTCCAAGTGCTCAAAGTCTTCTGGCCTTTATAATTGTATACTAATCATATGCGTCTTGTAGCAAAAGTCATCTTGTCCTTCTGGGTGGAGGACAGACAACAGTGGAAAGATCGTCTATGATACTAAGTCACAAACACTCCTATTAAAAATAATCAAAGGAAAACAATCTTTTATAGCACAATGATTACATAACTATTTTTCTATAGAGGCCTTGGTTTACTTACCATCTTATATTACTACTGGTAGTGCCTTTCCTACTCTTAAAAAGTGTCTCCATTTAAATAATAAAAGATACAGCCACTCAATCTAAATAACAATGCTCACTCTTTTACTTTTTCTTAGTAATTATACTCCAAATCTAGTCTCAACTCTGGCTCAACTATAACATTGATAAACACAATAAAAAATACAAAGTCATAAAACTATAATTGAGATTTGTTTTAAAAATATAGTAAGTATCTTTAGGCAAGAAGTAGAAAAGTGGTAAGGGAGGCAGAAGCCATGGACCTACTGGCCTCTATGTCTAGAAGCAGGTGGGAATTAGGCTTCTGAGCATCACAAGATCAGGGACCGGATCCAAGATCACTAACTGAAACTGTGCACTAGTAGGAAGCTTGATTGCCTCCCTCACACCCAAATTCACCTAACTGAGAAGAAGTTTGGAAGACAAAAATCTTTTGTAACAGCAACTCTAACAACTTTAAAAGAACGGAGATATAAAATAGTATAAGTTAAAAATATTGAAGAGGAAATTTAAAATTTTGTTGAAATAAACAGACAATAAGGAGCAATGATGGCATCTGATGGGAGCTGTAGAAAAGAGATTTTAAATATGTATATATATATATATACACACACACATATAAATATATATATATATATATTTTTTTTTTGTCTTTTTGCCTTTTCTAGGGCCGCTCCCACAGCATATGGAGGTTCCCAAGCTAGGGGTTGAATCAGAGCTGTAGCCACCAGCCTACGCCAGAGCCACAGCAACGTGGGATCCAAGCCGAGTCTGTGACCTATACCACAGCTCACGGCAACACCAGATCCTTAACCCACTGAGCAAGGCCAGGGATCGGATCTGCAACCTCATGGCTCCTAGTCAGATTCGTTAACCACTGCGCCACGATGGGAACTCCAAGATTTTAAATATATTATATATATAAAGTTACATAGATTATGGATAAGATTACAAATAAAAAATATTTGGAGATATAAAACAAGAACTTTCTAGAAGTTATATAATTCCTCAGAGCAATAATACTCTGAATATTATATAGGATAAAACTAAATCTATAGCTAGAGATAACATAATAAAGTTATAAAAAACAAGATTAGTGAGCATCAAAAGCCATTAGAGAGAAAAAGAAAGGGCAGAATACTAACAAAAGAGCAATTATCAGAATGACAGGAGTTTCTAATCAGCAACAACAGATGGCATTTACTTATTAAAAAAAATATTTTTTATTGCATTCCAGACAGAAGACAATAGGATAACATCTTTAAAGTGCTAAGGAGAAAATAAATGTTAACTTAGAATTTTACATCCATCTAACTTATCACTAAAAATGAAATTTTTAAAAAGCCATCCATAGACCATCACTAAATCAATTACACAAGGATATACTTTAGAATGCAGAAAAATGAATTCATAAAGATGCAACAGAACAAAAAAGAAAAAATATATTGTAAATTTAATTAACTGTTTACTGTAAAAAACTAATTACATCCCATTACAAAAAAAGTAAAACTGAAATTTTAATCAATATTGATGATGAGAATTATCCATTGAGCATTTATAACATGCCAAGGTATATTCAGGAAGAGGATACAACTACAGATCAATTTCAGACTTTAAAATGTACAATAATTTATGTATATTTAAAAAGTAAAAGTGATCCCTAAAGAAGTAAAACTACAATGCATAGCTTGCAAATAAGCATAGAGAAATAAAACAAAATACAGAAAGCTTTAACAACCTAATAGAGAGCAAGAGGGGTGAAAGAAAGGAGCAAAACAAAAGAATGACAATTAAAAACTCAAAAGAATATAATACAGATAAATACATGTTTATCTGCAAACACAATAAATGTAAATAATAAGCTTCCTAATTCAAAGACAGCAAGTATAAGCATCTGAGCTATCTAAAGATAAAGAAATCAAGTTTATTCTGCTTGGAAAAGTCACCCCTAAAACAAAACTATGCAAAATAATTGCTTTAAAAATGAAATGATAAACAGATATGTGGTTGCCAAGGGGGAATTGGGATGAACTGGGAGTTTGGGGTTAACAGATGCAAACTATTATATTTAGAATGGATAAGCAATGAGGTCCTGCTGTATAGCACAGGGAACCATATCCAGTCACTTGCGACAGTACATGATAGAAGATAATATGAGAAAAAGAATGTGTGTGTGTGTGTATACATATATATATATATATATATGACTGGGTTACTTTGCTGCACAGCAGAAATTGACAGAACATTGTAAATCAACTGTAATAAAAAACAAAAATAAAATGAAAACATGGAGATGAAAAGAGGAACACTGAGCAAATACTAACCAAAAAGAAATCTGATACAGTAATGATGGTATGAAAAATGAAGTTCAATCAAAAAACATGAATAGGGGTAAAAAGGGACATTGTCTAGTAGCAAAAGGGAAAAGCCACCAAGAAGATACAATCAAGAACTTGCTATGCACACACAGCATAATCTCAAAATACACAAAGTAAAAACTGAGTCCCCAAGTGAAAAAGAATAATAATAAATAACATGCACAATATTAGAGGGAGGTTTTTATTCATCTAGTTTTGTGGCAATTAATTATATCTAAATTCTGTTTGCTAAATCTAAGCAGAGAGGCACAACCCCCCCCCCCCAACTTGTCTCTAGATCTGGAATTCTCCACCACTTGAAAGATATCACCACATGGATATCCTAGAAGACTGAAGCAAATCGCTGAGAAGAAAAAAATCCTCCACGCAAAAGCCGTGAAGAGAGGCTTCCTGGGGTCTAAAATCTAGTGGAGCAGGTAAAAGAAATGAGAAGTGTGGATAGGGTTTTACTATGCACTGGACTCCAGAAGGAGGGCTGACTAGATGGCATACACTTTGAGCTGCCTGCTGCAAGTGTGGTAAGTGAAAATGCCTTAAATTGACGGCTTGGACACAACTCCACAGATTTATGTGGACTTTAGAAAGATGGTATTTTATGCTCAGATGGTCACATTAATAGAATACTGACTGCATTTAAAAACAAAAACAAAAAAACATAAACCGCGTCAAAGGAAGTGAGAGAAGAAGAGAGAAGGTGCACTCCAGGACGTACAGGGAAACCCCAAATTAGAAACACTTAAAGTGAGAGTACAGTAACAGGTGAAAAGAAGCACCAATGACATCTGTAAGCGGTATCGATAGTGGTACAGAACATGGCCAGGTATGCGTGTGTTTAAAAGGGCAGTTAAAGCTGAGGGACCTAAATGAGTTGGGGAGAACCCCCAAGCGGTCAAAAAAATGGTTTGCTTTTTGAAGCCGAACTTAGGACGAGCAGAATAAAAAGAGCATCTGGAAAGAGAACAAATCAAGTTCAAGTTTTACCAGATGAGACAGACAGAGAAGGGATGAAGATAACATATAGGTGCCACAGAAACTAGGATGTAAAAATAACTAAACAAGAGAAGCCATTCATTTTTGCTTACCTCCGTAGACAAACCACAATTTTCTCAAATGGTTTATTCACCATCAGAAAAATCTTTACATCAAATTCTAAACAAGCGCCAGAGCGTACTCAGCCCTGAAATTTTGTTCCTAAATGTGTGATAATTCTGCTCACATCTTCCCCGTTAGTTAGTTCCATGTTCAGTGGAGCCAGCAAACAATAACCAGTGATGCCCACAAAAAATTCCAACACTTACCTATGGTTAAAACCTACTTAAGTGACTGATGATAGAACTATACTGGTTATGGTTGTACACCTAAGGCTGTAAGGTTTTTTACCTTGGGAACCCTAACCATGTGAGTTGGAAGAACTATACCTAAGAATTTAAAGGAAAAAATAAATGCAGCTTATTTATTTTGCCTATGTCCATCTATACACTTTATCATATTAAATAAACTGCTATAAAAATCTTCACTACTAATAACTATTTGCTGAGAAAAAAGTAAAGCTGCTGGGCTTTTGAGAGAATTAGGGAGTTTTCAGTTCACTGAAGTGAGATTTAGAATCTCTTCAGCAGAATACCAATCATGCACCCACCTCTGCACTGACATCAGCCACAAGGCGTCCCTGAGCCCTGCCAGGCTTTGCAGGATGCCCTGTGGGAAAGCAGAAGTGCCTTCTGGAGTGTGTGTTGCTTAGTCTCACAGCTTGCTCCAGTTAGCCAGACCTTTCCGCTGACACTTCGAAAAACACTGTTTCTGTTGATTTTACATCTCCTCCTTTTTAGAAATTACCACTCTGTGGCTGCCACTTTATTTTAATATGAATTTCTACTAGAAAATGCAAAACAGCTTTTCAATAATACAAATTTTAGCAGTGGAAAAAAGAAAAATGCTTTCAAAAAGAACTAAAATAAGAATCAATGTACCTTCCTGATCCAAACTATAGATACATTTCTTACCATAATTTAATCCCATAAGCTTCCTGCTTGTGTCATGACGTAGTTTAAATTTTCAACTTTTTACTTCTGATGAAAGACCCTATGAATTTGCTCCGATCACCCTAAATACTTCTGCTCCTAACATTTATTTGGCATCTTTTCACTTTTCTATCAGCAGCACTCATCTTTCATTAATCTCTTACCAATTTGGGGGAGAATTTTCAGCATTTTCTGAATTTAAGAATAATTGATAAATTAGGAGCCTGGGATTAAGATATACATACTACTATGTGTAAAACAGGTAAACAATAAGGACCTACTATATAACACATAGGGAACTATACTCACTATCTTGTAATAAGCTGTAATGGAAAATATATATTATAGATACATATATACATACATTTATCATATATACTTAGATACATACATATCAGTGTGTATATAAATATATATATTCTGAATCACTTTCCTATATATTTGAAACCAACACATTGTAAATTAACTACACTTCAATTAAAAGGTTAAAAATGAATAGTTGATAACCGAACCTCAAATAAAAATAGATTTTCTTTTTGCTCAATAAAATCCCACTTTTTTTATTAACGTGTAGTTGATTTTCCCACAATGTATTTTTACGTATGATTAAAAAAAACACCTCGCCTTAAGTTTGAAGTCACCAATAAAAGGAGAAAAGAAACCTCCGACTCTCCCAGAAAACAGTTTTAACACTCGATGGGCTTCCAAAAGCACTGGGAAAATATTCTATAAAAAACAGACTCTGTGGTTGCTGTCCTAAATAATATCTGCAGCCTCCCCTGACTATACAGCTGTACAAGCCAAGTGTGATGTCGTGGCCTGAAAACTGAAATTCTGTGCTGCTTCAGTAATCACAGATCCTTGCTGTCCTGGGGCTGCATTAACCGTGTTCTAGGAGACTGGCTCCCGTCCATGCAGGTGGATTTCCCTTCAGCTAAGATATGTCCTTCCACTATGGGGAATGGGGAGAAGCAAAAGATTACAGAGAATGTGCTCTGAAATTTTGTATTAGAAAATCAGCCACTACCCAAAATCACACACCCATATTAGAGAAGTGGAGAAAACAGGGTGACTTCCCACACTGGATCATAACGGATTTCAATTTCAGCTAGAAATTTCAATTAGTTTGGCGTTCCCATCACCAACTAATAAAAGGAGAGAGCTGTAGATTACTTTAGAGTACCATACAAGATGCTTTATGGGCTCAAAAGGTTATAATAGTTAAGGATGATGAAGACAGTAAAATCAAAATAGAAATTAATCATGCATAACATTTGCTTTTGATTAATACGATTGTAATATTGCTAGGTTAACTAAATGTTAGTTCTTGACAAGTATGGTTTGAGACGCTGAAATATATTCATGCAGAAAGCAAGTTACATCAGTGTGCCTGGAAGAAAAACGGCGCTTTATTACCATTTGCAAGAATTAATCCATTCAATAAAGTAGAATAATAAAAATAAATATGGGAGTTCCCGTCGTGGCGCAGTGGTTAACGAATCCGACTAGGAACCATGAGGCTGTGGGTTCGGTCCCTGCCCTTGCTCAGTGGGTTGACGATCCGGCGTTGCCGTGAGCTGTGGTGTAGGTTGCAGACACGGCTCGGATCCCGCGTTGCTGTGGCTCTGGCGTAGGCCGGTGGCTACAGCTCCAATTGGCCCCCTAGCCTGGGAACCTCCATATGCCATGGGAGCGGCCCAAGAAATAGCAAAAAAAAAGACAAGAAAAAATAAATAAATAAATAAATATGCCTACATATTTTCACATAATTTACATCAAGATAGCTAACTTTTCATCATTCACATTAAAGGAAAGAAGCCATGCACGGCTAATCTAAAATCAAAACTATTTAACTGTGAAATGTTTCTGATAGATTATTTTTCTGCAAAGTAAAATTCACCAGTAGCTTTCACACTTAAGTACAATTTTAAATGGTCTTTCTAAGTCAAATAAAGGCAAGTTAATGGGGAAAACTGAAAATGGTGATTGAGTTATGCAGAAGTTCACAAGTTTTGTGTATAATATACTAGTTTGTTTCTATATACAAACACACAGGTACACAGAGGCACATACTGTGCTATTGGTATTTTCTCATTTATATTTTTCCCCTAGTATAACATTCAATCAATAATGTGCAACTTATTTTTTAGTTTTTGAAGTACAACTCAGAAGTCCCAAGTAATTTGTATTAAATGAATGATTTGGCCATATTTACATTTCCATCGGTCTCATGACAACATACACCTCCAGCAACAGCTTTTACTGCGATACTTAGGTAGAACCTATAAACTTTCTACAACTCAAAAAAAGTTTTTCTTTATGTATAGAAATGGTTTTTAAAATGCAAGCTTCATACCAGGATTTTACCATCTTTCAATTCCGTGAAAGTATTTTGAAAAGATGAAAAGTTAACATTCTAACCAAAATCAACATGCAACACCCCTCTGAAAAATAAGACGTCAGAAAGATCCTCATGGAAAGAGAGAAATAATTCATACACATTCTCCAATGTGATTCCTTTGAAGCAGCTTACATAAGTAATACAATCAATGAAGGTGACAGAAAACAAAGCTCCAATCTAACAATTACATAAGGAAAAGAAGCCGGATAATTACTATAGATATTTGTGTAGCAAATAAGGGGAAAGGAAGTTTATAAAAGTAAAATAAAAATAAATTAGGTAACATATACATTCAGATGTATCTGAATAGCTGGCTCTTGGTCATCGTATTTTAGCAAGAAATAAATCAATCAGTTTATTTATTGAAACAGCAACAATTAACCTCACACAGATTTTATATTTCATTAAATTATCCTAATCAGCATCTAAATCTATCATCTCCTAGAAAATATACTTTAGACAAACCGGGTTAGGGAGAGAAATTTTAAAAGGGAGCATTCAGAGTTCCTGTGGTTGCTCAGTGGTTACGAACCTGACTAGTATCCATGAGGATGCGGGTTTGATCCCTGACCTCACTCAGTGGGTTGAGGATCCAGTGTTGCCATGAGCTGTGGTGTAGGTCACAGATGCAGCTTGGACTGCGCACTGCTGTGGCTGTGGTGTAGGCTGGCAGCTGTAGCTCCAATTCAATGCATAGCCTGAGAGCCTCAATACGACACATGTGTGGCCCTAAAAGGAAGGATGGATGGATGGAAGGAAGGAAGGAAGGAAGGAAGGAAGGAAGGAAGGAAGGAAGGAAGGAAGAGATTCTTCCATCTAAAAGATCTTTTCCAAAATAAAGACAGTAAGTATTAAACATTAATCAGAGTAAGAAGCATATAATGTGCATAGACCTCAATCTCCATCCACCTGATAACTTTTTTCAGGCCATCTGGAGAGCAAACACAGAGGGCCATTCCTCATCCTCTGGGAAGAAGATACGCTTGGCTTGGGACAAAGTTCCCTTCTCCAGATGGAGAGTGACAATATCCTCCCATCATTAAAGAAAGGAAGCATCTCTCTCTCTCCCTAAACCAAAATGCAAAAAATAAGAGCTCTCCCACATCTATATACCCTCATACATACTTTTACACATACATACTACACATACTTATATAGTCTATAAATCTAATATGTAACTTTCATCTTTAAAAAAGTAATAAACTAAATGTTATAGACATGTTCTTTGCAAGAGGATTTAAAGCAACAAAATTTAGGTGATCAAGGAAAATGAAAATAAATATAAGAAAAATGAATGGTCTTCAAGGACTGGCTATCTCTGTACTTAATCGTAAACCCCTCTTTCCCAGAAGGAACATGAAGCAAGCATACATGGGTATAGTCAGGCTCTGTGCTACAGGAGAATGGAAGAAAGTCATCCTGAAAGTGAAATATAGTCCAAGATGGATGGGACTGTGAAAGAAAAAAAAATGAGGAGGATGATATGAAAGAAACAAAAAGGAAGATAAATTTAATAGAGGCAGGAAAAGAGCGTGGGAGCAAAGAAGCTATTACAGAGGAGGATTTATAAGGAACCAATTTGCTTCGGGTAAAGATTTTGAGTATATTCTTCCAGTTTGAGGAGAAACATATCTAAATGGCAGTCTAGCTGGAAAATGGCTGGAAACTAATATTGAAAAATACAGCAGGGACATATTTATGAAACTGTAATAACAATATCCATGCACATGCCAATTTATCGTTTGTAAGGTACATTCATCATACTTTCGCCCCAATGAGTTAAGTATGTCACCCCAATGAATTAAATGTTTTTATTATGACTGTTTTACAAATAAGATGCAACTGTGATTCCAAAGATTAAGTGATCTTCCTAAGGTAGGTTGGCCTCTCTTTCTTTCTCTCTCTCTCGCTGCCACACGCACACAGAGCAAGTAAGGTGGTACCACCAGGACCTGAACTTATGTTTCCAAATGTTTTAATTATATTGGCCAACATCCGCCCAATCACCTAACCAAAAACCTATTAATTGCTCCCTTTTCCTCCATTATATTTAATCTACTAGAAAATCCTTAATTGAGACCCACAACATTCTACAGACTGGCACTTCTTATGCGTTCCAGCCATGGTCTGGTACTGCCACCATAGGCCTTTGACATACTATTCCTTTCTTCAGGAAAACTCTCCCTTATGACTCCTCACCCCTCCTTCACACAAACACCCATCCCTCCACGCAACACAATTAACTCCTGCTCATCATCTCCACTACGACTCTCTAAGACTTCAGTGTGACATGCTTCCATAAAACCATGAATCTATTCTCCACAGCACTGATCAGTTATACTTTTTTAGGGTTTTTTGTGTGTGATTATTTGATTAATATTCATCCTACCACTAGACTATAAATCCATGCATACAGGGTCCACATATGTTCCTTTTTTTCTTTTCCATTTTCTTCCCTCATTCTTATTTATTTATTCATTCATTCATGGTAGTGTCCTCAGTACCCACCGCAGCACAGTTGTACACAAGTTTACAAAAACTTGTACGCAAGTTTTACAAATATTCCAGAATAAGAATAAATGTCTCCATGGAGTTCACATTCTAGGGGCAGCCAATCATTCAGGGCTTGGAGGTTATGGTAAGGAATTTGGGTTTTTAGCTGAGCACAATAGAAAGCTACTGAAGGACTTTGGAAGTAAAAAGGATGTGACATAATTTTAATTTTTAAAAACTTTACTCCTTCCATTGTACAAAGAAAATACAGGACACAGGAAAGAGGATAGGAAGGATACCTGCTCGAAGCAAAAGCAGTGGTCCAAAGAATTATCACAGCCTAGTGAAAAAACTAGAAAGATGCAAACAGACTGGGCACATATCAGGTGATAAAAGGAACAGGCCTTAATGGTAAAGGGCTGTATATGGGGAATGAGCAAGAAGAAAATAGTGAAAACTAGTTTCGGGTTTGAGATACTCAAAGACAACTAAATAGGGTAACCTCAAACAAAGGCAGAGGAAAGAAGTCTGTGCTTTTTTGACAAAGTCATCAAAATAAAGAGTCTAAGAAACAGAATTTTTAAATAATGATGTAATATATAACAATAATATGATAATATGATAATAATATGACCTTCCAGGAAACTAATATAAAGGAAAATTTAAAAGATAAAAATTCCAGTCATTTCCTACAAAATCAATGCCAGCCATAGAGTTTTAAACTTATCCTAACACGTTAATATTCAAGAATCTTATTTTTGATTTTGAATCTGGCTAAACCCTAGACACCTAAATCACACAATTTTGTTATAATCTGAGATGTTTCACATTGCTTTTCAGGGTTTTTCACACTTATTTCTCCTCAGGACTCCTTCAAATATAGTTCAGAGTCAATGAAGTCTTGAAACCAATATTGGTAACAGAAGTATCATTAATGAAATCTTAATGCCGTATCCAAGTTCATAAGTCTTTGGAAAATTACCACCAAGTGCTTGGTAATCATTTCCCAGCTCAATTACATGCTACAATTTTGCTTTAGAATGACAATTAATGATTCAGTCAATGTTGTATTGAAAACATTAAAATTCAACCTAACCAAAGTCATATCCTAGCATACCATATTAAAATTATATTTTAAACAACTAATAGGTGCCAAGGAGGGAGCAGGAGATATATGCTGTAATAATATATCAATAGAGGATTAATGAAGAATTATTTAGAATCAGAAGTGTGTGTGTGTGTGTGTGTGTGTGTGTGTGTGTGTACACACATATATATAAAATGAAGTTAAATTGCTTTCAGGTCAGAACTAGATCACACACACACACACACACACACACACACACACACACACATATGTAGTTGAGAAATAACAAGGCACTAAGATCCCTGTTCACCAATAAACATTCTGCTATGAAAAAGCGTTTGCCCTTCTGCAAATAGATAGTATTGAAAGTCCTACCAAGCAGAACTTACCAAAACACAGAGCAGTGTTTTCACACAAGCTTTCCACTATAAATTGCCAAGTAAGTAGAATGTACCATCTCACTTTTCAGGCTGTGTGACCACTGAGGCTACTGGTATGAATACAATGCTCCCTCAGGCTATTATCATAAAACCTCACACTACAGGAAGAATCTGTGTTTAAGACTTGGCTAATTAGTAGCGATATACAGAGGCTTTCCCAGATAGTCTTTTCCCAGGGCCCTACCAATCCCCAGAACCTTCTCCTTGATACTTTCTTCATCCATAGAGGGTACTGTCTCATAACCAAAAGAATAACACAAAGCTCTCACCCAGAGGCCCATATATTACCCTGGGGTTTGATCCTGCCATTGTGACTTTTCCCAGGCTCACTCACATGGCTCCTTTGTGCCAGAGAACTTAAAGAGTGACAGTTTCAAACCAAGAGAGAGATCTGGTTTCAAAGCAAATAAATATGTTAGAATATTATCTTATTGTGGAAAATAATTTTATTAGATTTCTATTGAGGAAAGAATGCCAGAATGGTAAGATTAATAGTAAATTATGAAAACCACTCCTAAACATTGTGGATAAGTATGACCTTAACCAGAAAAAGGAATAAAGATTTGTTTAAAAAAGTCTACGAGGCCTTAAAACAGAAAATTTTTATGGGAAAGAACCTTTTCTATTACATCTGCATATGTACATAAAAATACTACTAATAAGTTAAATTTTGAATATTTTCAGAGTATTTATTTCTACCTAGTTTATTTTAAAAGCCTTTTATTAAATTTCAAGATTTCAGTCTGTCTACAATTACTGCACTTCTGCACCATCACGCAACCATTATCAGATTCCAATTGAACTCTAATATATGGAAACCTGTTCCCTGAAAACAAGTGTAGTATTTCCATTAAATCTCAACTTAGGAGTTCTTGCCATGGCTCAGCGGTTGGCAAACCGGACTAGCATCCATGAGGACGCGGGTTCAATCCCTGGCCTCGCTCAGTGGGTTAAGGATCTGTGAGCTGTGGTGTAGGTCACCGACATAGCTCGGATCCCGAGTTGCTTGGCCCTGGCATGGGCCGGCAGCTGTAGCTCCAATTGGACCCCTAGCCTGGGTACCTCCATATGCCAAGGGTGCAGCCCTAAAAGGCAAAAAGACAAAAAAAAAATCTCAATTTAAACATCTTTGATTTCCAGAGTTTGATGAGTTTTCTCACTGCCTACAAAAGAATATTATATTGTTTTAAAAAAACCCAAAAAATGCATAACTACTAAGACATCATAACAAAACTATTCTTAAGCCTGTATCAAACATCATACTTGAAATACTTCTGTGTACATGTTCTTCTTTTCCATTATCTTTGGCCACACCCCCTGAATGTGGGAGTTCCCGGGCCAGAAATCAAACCCATGCCACAGCAGTGACCTGAGCTGCTGCAGTGACAACACCGGATTCTTAAACCACTGCACCACAAGGGAATCCCTTTTTTGCCATGTTATGTTTTAAAGGATGAACATAACATCCTAATATATCTGGAAAATTTAGTGGCTACAGAAAACCACATCCAAATTATCATCTTGTATCTTCTCTGACTCAATTTAGATACAAAATTATAAATGCCTCTCAGAATAAAGAATGATTTTTTTATTATTATTATTTCTTTGGCTTTTTGCCATTTCTTGGGCCACTTCCACGGCATATGGAGGTTCCCAAGCTAGGGGTCGAATCGGAGCTGTAGCCGCTGGCCTACACCAGAGCCACAGCAATGTGGGATCTGAGCCGCATCTGCAACCTACATACACCACAGCTCACTGGCAACGCCAGATCCTTAACCCACTGAGCTTAAGTTACGGATTGAACCCGAAACCTCATGGTTCTTAGTCAGATTCGTTAACCACTGAGCCACGACAGCAACTCCCAAGAATGATTTTTAAATTATAGGAGTCCCTGCTGTGGTACAGTAGGTTAAGGATCCAACTGCAGCAGCTCAGGTCACTGCAGAGGCACAGGTTGAATCCCCAGCCTGGATTAGTGGGTTAAGGATCCTGCATTGCCACAGCCGTGGCGTAGGTTGCAGCTATGACTCGGATTTGATCCCTGGCCTTGGAACATCCACATGTTGGCAGGTGTAGCCAAAGAAAATAATAAATTTTTAAAAAGTATACATTAGACGTATCTTAAATAGGTGTATTAAAGTTTATATGTACAAAATATAATATTATTGAAAATGAGACTTGTTTTAGTTTAAAATTATTGAATTTGGAATCAAAAGTCCTGAATTTCAACTCCTGCTCTTTCTCCCTATTAGGTATATGATTTGGGAGAGCTGCTTAACTTTTCTGATCTGAGTTATACCAACTATAAAAATGGAGCTGATGTCTATACTGTTGTGAAGACCACATCGGAACACTAGCACTTACTAGCCATGTCACCTTAGGCAAGTTACCCAGTTTGGGAGGTCCTCAGAGTCCTTATAGGTAAAATAATGGCGATTATAAGTGTATCCACCTCTAAGATTGCTGTTATGAATAAATGAGATAATCTGTGTCCCATCTTGATGGGAAAACGTCCTTTTAGGACATAATATCCTAAAAGGAAAACAGACAGGCTTCAGAGCCAGTCACAGCTGGATTAGAATGCAAGATTATTGTCTGAAATGCTTCCAGCCCATAGCCCTTAATGGATACTTGATTAAATACCTACCTGGTATTATGACAAGAGGTTCTCAATTCCAGTAAGTCAACTCTAAAAGGAAGACTGCTCCTAACGGCCAAATCCCAGCAAGAACTCTTCCCATCAAAATGGGATGTTCTGCTGAAGCTTTCAAAAGACATAAGCCTGAACTTCATCTCTCTCAACTAAAAGGAAATCTAAATGCAGTAACATTTAACTTCATTGATTCACTTCTATATGAGGCCAGAAAAAAAATGTCATGATCTATTAAAAACACTCAAAACCTCTGGGAGCTAGGACGGATGTTGGAATTCTTTCAAACCATGGAAGAAATGATTCAGGATGCAGGGACGTGCTAGGAGGCTTCTAATGAAACTCGGCTCACATTCATCATGTGCTGGATCCTGGAACAGCTTTTACTTTGTCCCAGATGGTAGTTTAAATACGTTTCAAGCTATTGTTGGTTTATATAGTACATGACAGAAGATAATTTAAACACAATGTCCCAACTGTATATTTGTTTTGGTTATAACACTTACTGTGTGTGCAATAAATGCCCCACTACAAAAATAATAAAAAATTCTTTTTTGTACATAAATCATTCCCTGCTTGGTTGCAGTGATTGAAAAAGGGTGGATTAAATACACATGATTTTTTTTTTAAAGTTCCTACTCAGGATCTCTGTCCAGTTGAGCTCTTTTATGATTTAAATTTATGTGGGTTATAAATAGGGCATATTTTATCCTTTATATTTGATTTAGAGAAGCAACTACTTAAATATGGCTATAGTATTGTTTTTTTAATAGTAAATATTATAAACTAACAGGCAACAAACAAGAGAGAGTGATTATGCTCATTTTTCAATGCCATAAAACACACAATATATTAAAGATACAAGTCTGGTTTTCAAATTAAAGATTCTATTTTTAATAAATCTCCACAATAAAACTAAGTGGCTCAGTATATGGAGAGAATAAAAGAAGTATTTGTTTTTCCCCTTGGAGAATATACTTTTCACCTGGAAAAACAGCTGATCAAATTAAAGCCATGCAGGGTAACAGAAGTGAGAGGCACAGATTAGAGTCCTGGGTCTACCTGTCACTGGCTATGGCAAGACACTCCACTCACAGGACCTCACTGTTATTACCTGCACAAGGGGGAGCTCATTGTACATGAAGTCCCTTTAACACTGTATGCCTGTGGCTACGCCTTCTGGTGCTTCTTTTTGTTGTCGTTGTTGTTGTTGTTGTTGTTGCTATTTCTTGGGCCGCTCCCGCAGCATATGGAGGTTCCCAGGCTAGGGGTAGAATCGGAGCTGCAGCCACCGGCCTACGCCAGAGCCACAGCAACGTGGGATCCGAGCAGCGTCTGCAACCTACACCACAGCTCACGGCAACGCCAGATCGTTAACCCACTGAGCAAGGGCAGGGACCGAACCCGCAACCTCATGGTTCCTAGTCGGATTCGTTAACCACTGCGCCACGATGGGAACTCCTTCTGGTGCTTCTATTCCATGCGAAGGGCTCTGGAGCCAATCTATTCAGTTCTAGTTTAAACTCTGCCACTTACCTACACAAGCATCTTCACCAAGGTGTTTAACTTCTCTTTCCCCTAGTCCCCTTGCTTTTGCAATTCATGATACTAATCATGTAATATGAATGTACTGTCTACCTGGCACAGCAAAGAACCTAGAAGCATCACAGAATTTTATAACATCATTAAAACCACTAGGGAAAGTGGTGATTTGGCCCAATGTTTACTGTGATTATATCAGACACACCTAGAAGAATAAGCACGCGTGCGTGCACACACACACACACGCACACGCGTGCACACACACACCCATGCACACACACACATGCACACATTTATTAAGTACATATGTAATCCTATTACATTAAGTACATATGTAATCCTATTACTCAAGAATTATGAATAACGGTAAAAATATAGATATGTCCCCCATATGTTTACTTACATATTTTAGTCTTTTTATGGTCTACTTGAAACTGTGGGAAGAGATGAGGCAATGTCACGTAGGTGAACACGACAGACTTGGTTTCCAGACACAGGTCTGCCATTTCCCAATTCTATGGTTTTACAGGACCCTCAACTTCCTCAGCGGCCTCATTGGAAGCATAGGTGCTGGTAGAACAACAGCTACCACACTGGATTACTGAGAAGATTACAGAGAACACATGTGGAGGAGCCTGCACCAGGCTGGTTCATGGTGGGCACACCTAAAGGGCAGCGGTGATCTTCTCAGCCGCCTCAGTCCCTATGCTTAACTCCTCACGGCACCTGTTGGCAGGTAAGGTTGTTATGTCTTAGCTGGAACATAATATACATTTTCTCACTCAACTTCCAAAAAAGGCATGTTCAATCTGCTCATCAACTCATGGAGGGCACAGTGCTCGGCAACGGGCAGTGGAAGAAGAATACGTGTTGAACCCTCTTTGCTGAATGTCATTACAAGTTTTAACAACCAACAAACAGCTAACATACCCCATTTGCTTGGCATGTTCCAGGCACCAGTTAAAGTGATTTCCAAATTGTTTAATCCTTACAAAGACCACTTCTCACTACTCTCCTATGACACTGGTCTCTTAACTGGTCTTCCTTCTTTTGGCCTCACCCTACTGAATCTCTTCTCAAAATGTTCTTATGAAAACAGTCAGATCATGTTACTGCGTACCCCAAATCCTCCAGTGCTTCCTCTCACTCCAAGTTAAACAATGACCAAGAAGGGCCTACAAACTTGGCCTCATACCACTCTGATCAGCTTCTCCTGCTCATTTGCCCTGCTCCCACCACGGAGCAGGGGGCTCCTCATGTTCCTCAAACATATCAAGCACATTCCATCTTGGGGTCTTGCATGTGCTGTCCCCTCTGCAAGGAATGCTCTTCCCCACGATAACCACACTGAGAGGACCCCCTACCGCCTTCACATCACCACTCAGTGGCCACCTTTGCAAAGACGTCTTCCCTGACAACTCTGTTTGTTTATTTATATTTTGTCTTTTGGCCTTGTCTAAGGCTGCTCCTATGGCATACGGAGGTTCCCAGGCTAGGGGTCCAATCGGAGCTGTAGCCGCTGGCCTACGCCAGAGCCACAGCAACATGGGATCTGAGCCGCGTCTGCGACCTACACCACAGCTCACAGCAATGCTGGATCCTCAACCCACTGAACAAGGCCAGGGATTAAACCTGCAACCTCATGGTTCCTAGTCAGATTCCTTAACTACTGAGCCACGATGGGAACTCCTGACAACTGTGTTTAAAATTGCACCCTGCTCCTCTCCCCACTCCCAACCTGGATTCCCAATCCTCCTTTGGCCACTTAACACATTAGGCATTTTTCTTATATTGTTCACTGTCTATCTCCCCACTCCACTCCATCCAGAATGTAAGTTCCCTGGGATAGGGATTCTTGTTTATTTGTTCAGGGCTGTATTTCTGGTCCCTAGAATGTTCTGAGACATACCACATATTCAAAAGTTAACTCCAGAATTAATGAACCCTAGAAGTGAGATCATTTGTATCTCCACACTTTACAATCAAGGAAAAATGGAGAGGGTGCCTGAGTTGCAGTAAAACACAGAAGCAGGATTAAAACTCTAGAACATACACTTGGGAGTTCCCGTCATGGCTCAGTGGAAACTAATCTGACTAGCATCCATGAAGATGCAGGTTTGATCCCTAGCCTCACTCAGTGGGTTAAGGATCCAGTATTGCCTTGAACTGTGGTGTAGGTCACAGATGCGGCTTGGATCTGATTTTGCTGTGGCTGTGGCACAGGCCAGCATCTATAGCTCCAATTTGACCCCTTGCATATGCCACGGGTGTGGCCCTAAAAAGACAAAAAAAAAAAAAATAGAATGCACACTTGATCACTATGCTATTCTGCCTTTCAAAATAGAGTTCATTGTTTCTTACCACGAGGCACGTACCCCTCCATAAGCTGACCCAGTCTTTTTCTCCATACACACCTCTGAGCCCTCCAGCAATAGAGCTAGCTTCTTGTGGTTCCGGGGCAAGCCGCAATGTCTTACCCACTTCTGCCTTAGCTATAGCTGGTTTTCCAGCCTAAATGCTCTTGCTTTCTTCTTCCTGCTATTTCCCTAGCTTGCCTGTACTCACACTTCAGGATCTAGATGGGAATGTCAGAGCAGGAAAGAATGCCCATCTTCCTGATGGAGATTCTTGAGTGGGATGCCCTCCTCCAGATAAGCATGCTCCAAAAGAATACTGCACATGCTCCAAAAGATGCATGTCCCTCATGTTATTAAAATAATACGTTAATGTTTGTCTTATTAATTAATTAAATGATCAACTAATCAATTAATTAATTATGTGTATCCCCCAAATCTAAACTGAGACATAGCACAGGACTGGTGGTCAATTACGTTTGAATTGAACAAGGGCCACAGAAACCCACTAGTAAGTTTACGTATTTAGGATGTAGAATGGAAATCACTGCCACCAACAGTGTCATACACCAGCCTTGTTCCTTCAAAGAGAACATCCATTTATTCATTCATTCATTCATTCATTCAGCCAACACACTTATTTGAACCTTCCGTGTGAGTCTCCATGGACACCATGAGGATGAAGAAGCCACTAAGCCTTCCTCTCCCTGAGCCCTGCACCCACTCCATCCCATCTCCGACTAGGAGCTAACAATCTCATATTAAATTCGGTGCCACATAAATTTCACAGGAGTGATATGAACACAGTGCTACCAGAAAAGTGACGCACAAGATAGTACTTCAGGCTAGTGGCGGGACTGGAAAAATAATACGAAGGGAGTGATATTTAGCTTGAACTAAAAGAACTGGTGGTGTTTAAATATTTATATTTTATATTAAAGGAAAAGAATATTTCTCCTAAAGCAAATCTTAAAAGGTGGGAACAAGTGAAATATCCTTTTTTATTAGGGACTGAAACAATTTAGTATTTCTAAGCAAAAAATCTGCTATATGCAAGTAAAGTATTTAGAATCCCTAGAACCGCCCCCAGGGATGGGAAAAGGTAGAAAATTAAGGGGAATTGAGTCCAGCCAGAGTCACCATAACAGAGGCATGAAGAACTGCCTCATTAGTTCAAACAGAAGAAAAAATAAAAACCAAAGCACAACAAACAAACAAAATCATATAGAAGTTCCTTATGGTTCAGCGAGTTAAGGATCTGGCATTGTCTCTGCTGTGGTTCTGGTTAGAGCTGTGGCGAGGATTCAATCCCTGGCCTGGGAATTTCCGCAGGCCATGGTTGCAGCCAAAAAACCCCAATATATCCAATTCAATCAAACACAAAACTAATCTATGCCGCTAAGGAAAAAAATCACTGAGAAATCATTCAAGACCAATTTACTTACACTACGCATGTTCTAGGACCAAACAGGATTGTTCAGCACAAGCGTGCATCTTAGAAACAAATTAAGAATTTTAGGGAACTCTAGTCAATATTCTGTGATAACCTAAATGCTAAATGGGAAAAGAATCTGAAAAAGGATGGCTAAGTGTATATGTACAACTGATTCACTTTGCTGTACAGCAGAAATTAACACACTGTAAATTAGCTATATGTCAATTCGATTTTTTTAATAAAAAAAAGAATGAGAAAAAAAGCAAATAAGCAGGAGTTAGCAAACTAGAGCCTGTGGGTCAAACTGGTCCCACTACTTTTTCCTATAAAATAAAGTTTTATTGAAACACAACCACATTCATTATTTACATACTGGCTGTGACAGTTTCCACCCAACAAAGGTAGAGTGAAGTAGTTACAACACAGATGCTATGGCCCACAACACCTGAAATATTCAGTAACTGGCCCTTTACAGAAAACAACTGCAGGCCCCTGCATTAAGTTAATAATATAAATTTTTTATCTGAGATTAGTATAGTTGATATAATATTTCTCGAGTATAGAAAACGTTTAATGCTATACACTTTTCAAAAAGCTTTTCATTTATTAAGTATGAACTTATTATCATCATGTGGTGATAATGCTGTCATCTGTTAATAAATACTTAAGATCTTAGTTTTTTAAATCTATAGCTACTTGGGATTTACTAAAAGGTAAATAGTAAGTTGCAGAGTTACCCTGGTGGCTGAGCAGTAACGAACCCGACTAGTATCCTTGAGGATGTGGGTTTGATCATTGGCCTTGCTCAGTGGGTTAATGATCCAGCGCTGGGGCAAGCTGTGGTATATAGGTCACAGACGCAGCACAGATCTGGCGTTGCTGTGGCTGTGGCATAGGATGGCAGCTGTAGCTCCAATTTGACCCCTAGACTGGGAGCCCCCATATCCCACTAGTGCAGCCCTGAAATAAATAAAGAAATAAAGAAATAAATAGTAAGCTACTGTGTAAGCATGTATGTCTGTGTGTATAGGGTATATATATTTTCTTAGAAATTTTAACTTCAGTGCACAAACTAACAGCCTAAAAACTTAAAACAGGCAAACAAGCGGAACTCACCATTTGTTCTGAATGATTTGTTTCCAGGATGTTAAGGTTTCTGCTTGAATAAATTCCAAATTCGTTCGGTTGTGAAATTATTTAATGAAGAAGCTGTAAAAAATGTTTCTGATTTTGATGCATGAGAGGACATGATCTTGACTCCAAACATGCACTACAACTCTAGTATTAAATTAAAATCTCAGGCACCCAGGTATTTTTTTCCTCTGTATTCCCAAAAGAACTCAGGCCACAGAGTCCGGACAGCCCGTCTGGTCTCCCTCGCTGCACACTGCCTGACTGTAACATGGAACAAAACTTCTCCTGGGCTGCTAGAGAAAGCTTTGTGAAAAAGCATCTAACCCTATTACTGCTTACACTCTTTTAGGGTTCTCCACAGTTCACACAACAAAAGTCAAAACTCCTTCACCAGGCATCTAAGGCCTTTCAAAATCTGGTCTCTGAGTCATCTGCAAAACTTCTATTTTGCACATGTGGTCCTCCCTTCCTGGAATACCCTCCTCCCCTTCAATGCCCTGAGCCTAAACATTTCTCCTCCAGGAAGTTAACCTGATGCTTCTGCCATTTTCACCCCAGGCAGATTTGGTCATGCTCTTTGTATTTCCACAGTTCCTGGTACTCAGAGCTCAATGGTTATGTAATCCATTAAACTGTGGACTGCGAGCATCCATATAGATATGTCACCATCATCTTTTTTTTTTTTTGTCTTTTTGCCATTTCTTGGGCCCCTCCCGCAGCATATGGAGTCTCCCAGGCTAGGGGTCTAATTGGAACCGTATCTGCCAGCCTATGCCAAAGCCACAGCAACGCGGGATCCGAGCCAAGTCTGCAACCTACACCACAGCTCACGGCAACGCCAGATCGTCAACCCACTGAGCAAGGGCAGGGATCGAACCCGCAACCTCATGGTTCCTAGTCGGATTCGTTAACCACTGCGCCATGACGGGAATCCACCATCATCTTTCTGCTTCTGAAGTCCAGCACATTTTCCTATCCAAAGTACAGCATGACCAAAAATCTACTTCATGAATGAATGTATCAGTGATACTCAACACAATAAGTCAAGTGTAACCTGGTAGATAAAAACTTGATTTCTTTTTTTTTGTTGTTGTTATTTCCCCAATACATTTTTTTTTCTACTGTACAGCATGGTGACCCAGTTACACATACATGTACACATTCTATTTTCTCACACTATCATGTTCCATCATAAGTGACTAGACATAGTTCCCAGTGCTACACAGAAGGATTTCATTGCTAATCCATTCCAAGGGCAATAGGTTTGCATCTATTAACCCCAAGCTCCCCATCCACCCCACTCCCTCCCTCTCCCCCCTGGCAACAAATAGTCTATTCACCAAGTCCATGATTTTCTTTTCTGATGTGGTACACAATGGAATACTACTTAGCCATAAAAAAGAAAGAAAGAATGCCATTTGCAGCAACATGGATGGAACCAGAGACTCTCATACTGAATGAAGTAAGAACTTGATTTCTAAAGACCAGTCCAAACCCCAGCTCCATCACCTACTGGCTTTTGCATTATTACTTTTTTTTTTAATTGAGGTATAGTTGATTTACCATGTTGCATAAGTTTCAAGTGTACAACCAAGTGACTCAGTTACACACACACACACATATTCTTTTTCAGATTCTTTTCCATTATATGTTATTATAAGATACTGAATACAATTCCCTGTGCTATACAATAGATCCTGCTGTTACATTATTACATATCTCCAAGTTCCAATTTTCCTCATATATATATAACAGGGATAAAAATAGCACCTACTTTATATGGTTGTGTGAAGATTAAATAAACTAATGTACATAGACATTGCATAGACATAAACTAATGTACACAATGCCTGATATGAAGTAAGAGAGCTAGTATTATCATATATATAGCTATTTTCATTTATTTTGTACTAGGATATTATCTTTTCCATGAAATTAAAAAAAAAAAAGCCTCAAAAGGCATCCAGGAACCCACTACAATCTTGATAATCATAAAAATCATACTGTGCACCAAAGGAAACCATGGAAGTTCGGAACATACACAAAAGAAAAAATGTACCAGCCAAAGACAACGTTGGTTAGAATTTTCATCATGTGTTATTAAAACAATAGTATAATATTTAAAAGATAAATACATTCATTCTTGTTTTCTTTAAGGAATTTCTCTCTAAAGGTATTTTAAATGACTAGTTTACATATTTAAAGTTTCTTATCAAGACAGTTTAATAGACTCATGATTATAATAATTATACATGTTCTGGAACATTCTTACAGAGCATGAACACAAACACTCAGGTCCTGTTCATAGGCATGACTCACATAGATATGTCAGTCCTATATAAAAGTATATAAAATATGAGACATACGGTATGAAAAGTCAAGACCCATTTAGACTTGGCCTTCAGTAAGATGAAGTGTCTTAGGATCTTCTAAAAACTTTGCTTTTAATTTTTTAAGTTCTGGAAAAATAAATACATATATAGAATATAGCGAAGGCAAACAGAGCTGAGTGCTAACGATCTGACTACCGCGCTCATTAGAAGTTTTAAAAGGCTATTTTGCGAGAAGGTACTCATAAAACTCCTCCATTCTGACTCTTCCATCAATTAAAGCTCACGAGAAGCTGAAAGCAACCAATATAAGAAAGCATCAATCCTAAAAGACACTGAGTTACATCTTGAACAAATATGTGTGATTAATACTGAGATTAACTAAATATGGTTTGATAAAAGTCATTAGGTCTTGAAGAAAGATTGGCTATTTTGAGCCACATATTTTTGCTAATTCTGTGTTATTCTCATGACATTAACATTTTTAAAAATTGAAGTATTGGGAGTTTCCATCATGGCGCAGCAGAAACGAATCTGGTTAGGAACCATGAGGTGGCGGGTTCAATCCCTGGCCTCGCTCAGTGGGCTAAGGATCCAGCGTTGCTGTGAGCTGTGGTGTAGGTCACAGACACAGCTTGGATCTGATGCTGTGGCTGTGGCACATGCGGGCAGCTGTAGTTCTGATTCAACCCCTAGCCTGGGAACCTCCATATGCCATGGGTACGGCCCTAAAAAGCAAATCAAAATAAAAATAAAAATAAAAAATAAAAAAATTTAAAAAAATAAAAATTGAAGTATAGTTGATTTACAATGTTGTGTTGAAATCTCAGGTGTACAGCAAAGTGATCCAGTTATATTTTTTAAGATTATTTTCCATTATAGGAGTTCCCGTCATGGCTCAGTGGTTAGCAAATCCGACTGGGAACGATGAGGCTGTGGGTTCGATCCCTGGCCTTGCTCAGTGGGTTAAGGATCCGGCGTTGCTGTGAGCTGTGGTGCAGGTTGCAGACGTGGCTCAGATCCCGCGTTGCTGTGGCTGTGGCATAGGCTGGCGTCTACAGCTCCAATTGGACCCTAGACTGGGAACCTCCATATGCTGTAGGTACAGCCCTAGAAAAGACAAAAAGGGGATGCACTGAGGTTGTGGGATGGAAATCCTGTAACATTGGATTGTGATGATCATTGTACAACTATAAATGTAATAAATTCATTGAGTAATAAAAAAAAGACAAAAAAAGATTATTTTCCATTATAGGTTATTACAAAATATTGAGTATGATTCCCTGTGCTGTATAGCAGGTCCTTGCTGCCTTTCTATTTTATGTATAGAATTTACTTCTGTTAATACTATACTTCTAATTTATCCTTCCCCCACTCCTTTCCCTTTGGTGACAAGTTTGTTTCCTTTGCCTGTGCATCTGTTTCTATTTTGCATATAGATTCATTTGTATTATTTTAATGATGGCACAATAAGTGACATCATATAATATTTGTTGACTTACTTCACTAAGTATAACATTCTCTAGGTCCATCCATGTTGCTGTAAATGGTAATATTTCATTCATTTATGGCTTAATTCATTACATTAACATTTAATAAAAGATCATGAGAGAATGAGAGAATAAACTATTAATGTTCATCACAGAAACTTCTGTTTATAGCGCTATTATGAAGGATAACCACTTGTTAGCTTGATGTTAAGTATTTAATGGCACCATTTCAATGGTAAAAATACAACTGTGGAACTGGGTTTGCACTGCATATGAAAGATGGAAAGAATTTTTTTTAAAATGAATCAAAAGGATAAGTAGGAGTCTAACGTATATGTAAATTGCTGTCATATTACAGAAATAGGTTCTTTATTATTAAAATTTTTGTTTGCATAACTGTATACATTTCGTCACCCCTGTAGTTTGTTTTTCTAATTCACTCCCTGGAACAAGCCACAGGAGTTCCCACCTTAAGTCTGGGGTCTCCAATCTAATACCCCACCCTTCTCATTCTCTAGACTTCCAGACGTTGTCTCCTGCACCCAACTGACTCATGATAACCTAACAGAGTCCTGCCTCCCTCTCCCCCTACATAAAATGCACTACTGAGGAACCTAACTTATAGCTCCATCACTTCTCTCTTATCTCTTTCAGGGCAGAGACTCTTGTAATGATTTTTAAGTGTCTACTACAGAGTCTGGTGCCTTGTCTGTAACAGGCACTCAGTGAATGAAGGTGCTCATACATCAACTATGTTGAACCACATGAAACTATCATTTCTGTAGGTCAAAAATGGTCAAGCAGTGCTAGTTCTCTAAGGTCCAACCTAATATTTTTAGAGAATAACTAAAAAGTGTATACTCTGAGGCAGGGACAGTTTTAACATATATCAACATATCTGAAACTTCTTATAACACATCCTAAGGTAGGAAGTTTTATTATTCGGGTCTTAGAGATGTGGAACCTAAGTCACAGTGTGGTTAAGCAAACTGTCTGAGGTCAAAAGGCCAGTACATTTCAGAGTGGCAATTACTAATCAGTATGTAACTGTTTCTGACATTGATTTTTATAGAGCAAATAAACTGTCAGTCGAGGATATTTAGCATAAACCTATGATTTTAAAAATTGGATTTTTTTTTGTTTCTATGGAGAGAACATAAAAACAATGACACTTCAATAGCAGTGAGCACATCGAGAACTCTGATCTTGGTTTACAAATGACTTTCCCACCAGAGGAAGCAGGGCTCCTTGGGAAAACTAGCTGATTTAAGATCTAGTGAAGGGACAATACAAAGCAAGCCTGGAACATCTTCTTGCTCCAAAGAGTGAAGGTGGATTTGAAGCTTTAAGTGAGCCTTATCAAAAGGACACAAAGAGTTGCCTTGAAAGGCTCCCACTTAAATTCAGGAGAGCTTGAGGATAAAATAGTAATTGAAGAATTAAAATACATTTAATAAAAATAATCCATGAGACCACAATAAGGTTGACAGGTAAGAGGAAAAAAAGCTCTTCTTTACAGAAAAATAGCAAATAATACATGTAGAAAATATAACAGACCTTGAAGATCACCACCTGTAGCCCTCGGCATAATCATTAATCATTAGCAGATGCTAAAACCACTGAGTGAAAAGGTTAAGAAGATCTTCATGCACCCTGAAGATATTTACCTCACAAAGCTGGAAACAGACACCACAACACTGGGCTTAGCCTCAAACTCTTGTGTGTTTACAGCCTTGCATGCCAGCAAGAACTACTATGGACCACATGTTCAGAGAAACCCCTCCTGGTAAGACAGATGTAAAAATGCTGTCTAAAAAATTCATTATCTTTTAGAGCATGAAAAGAAAGTAATGAAATTCCTTGGAGGGCAAAAATGAAAAGACTGGAAAATTCCACAGTGTTCGTGAGCACAGGCTGGGGTTTACCCTAGAATCAATTTCCACTGCAGTTTTAATGAGGCAATTCCAGGAGTTCAAGTAGGTGAGATATTAAGATCTGAACATCCATATCAAGGTAGGATCCTTGAATGGCTACCCCCTCAGAGATGAAGTAGAAAAAGCCCCATCTTGCAGGGGGTGATGATAGCGCCCGCTTGTCTTGACCTTGGCTTAGATGAGAAAATAAGAAAAGATTTTCCTGAGAATTCCTAACCACAAGCCCACAATCACTCAATTTGGGAATCAAAATTCATGCTCCATGGGTTGCCAAAAAAGTTTAAATCAAAATTTAGTTTAAATTAACCCCAGATGATAGGTCTTCCAGGCATCTGGCAGAAGCAAGTTTGTATTCTTTGTGGAGGAACATATTTCAAATCCAGGCCCCACAGGATTCCCACAGATAAAGTTCAAAACATCATGAGCTCAAAAACAAGAACACAAACACTGACCAAAAAAATGACGGCTGCAGCTAGAGTAATAAAAAACCAAGTATGCTTTAAGGCAAAGTGCATTTGATAAAGACATTAACCCATACTGATAAAAGCTAATTCACCAAGAAGAACTAACAATTCTAAATGAGTGTGGACCCAGTCACGTAACTTAAATTTATATAAAGTCAAAATACAATTTTGAGATAAGCCAATAAATCCAGCATCACAGTGAGAGACTTTTAACACACTGATCTCAGTAATTAATAGATCTAGTGATGGATAGCTCAAGTGACAAAAATCTGTAATGTGGAAACTTTGACCAACAAAATTATGTTCACTTTAGTGGACATAAATGGATATCTGATAGATGATAAACAAAAAATAGATAATAAATGAAAAAGAATGAAGGGCAATAAATGTGTGTGGAATGATGGCCTATTTAGGAAAGAAAAATCCTAACTCACATCACACAAATACTGAACCCCTGATTACCTTCCTGATCTCCCCTCCTGAAAATGTTCTCATACTAAAACTCAACATAAGTCAAAAAACTTACAGTCATTGTTGACTCTCTTTTCTCCTCATCACCACATCCAATTCATTAGCTTTTCTTATTGCCTCTATTTTCAAAACAGATCCTATCACTTCCACACTCACTACCCTGGCCCAAGGCACCAACATCTCGTGCCTAAATGACTGTGATAGCCTCCTAATGGGTCCCCAAATCCTTTTCTACATCCTATGATCTATACTGCAAGTCACACCATGTCAGAAACACATGCTCAAGTCTTTCCAATGATTTCTCATCTCCCTTCTACAAAGAGCCCATCTTAACCAAGTTTTGGCCCCACACCACCTCTCAGATCCCATATCCTACCTTCTCCCCTACACTCATTCTGCTTCTGGCACATCAGCCTCATTTTTGTTCCACATTCACACCAAGCAAATTCCCATCTCCAGAACACTGCCTATGCTGTTCCCTCTGCAGGAAGGTTGTTCCCACATATACTCCTATCCTCATCCCTTCACTTCCTTTAGGCCTCTAGTTAAATGTCAGTTTTACAAACGGAGCTATCTCTGACCATCAGGCTACAGAAAAAGAATATGCAGACCTCTTCTCCCATCACCTTCTATCTTATTACACTTCTTTCCTCTTTTTTCATAGCACTTACCACCATAGGTGATATATATATATTTCACTTGAACATAAAATATTTGAAAGCAAGAACATGATGTCTTTTTTTCCACTGTAGTATTTTCAGTATCTATATATAACACCTTGCCTGGCACAGAGTAAATACTCGATTAATCCCTATTTAATAAAGTCATCAATAAATAATACATACGATACAGCAGAATAAACAAGGGACCCTGGGGTCAGACAACGTGAATTTGGATCCCATTTTTGCCACTTGCTAAGTGGATTTGGGCAACATTGTAACCTCACAAAGATTCCATTGTCTTCTCTTTAAAAAGGGAATGTAAATACTTAAATTATAAGATTTTCAAAGACAAAAATTGCACATATACACATAAGTTTAATATGTGTGGAAAACTATATATCAAATATAAATCTCTGTGATTTTCAATTAGTAGGTGATTAATAAGTACTATGTATCAGGCACCTTTCTGTTGTATCTCTCTCTGTACAGATCAAGCCTGATTTTATTGCAAGGTCCCAGAATAGTGCATCAGTAAAGCGGTTGTCCTGGTAAGACTAAACAAAATTATTTGAATATAGTTTCAAATCTACTTTTCTAGGTGAGTTCAGAATCCTAGCACTAATGTACAATTCCATCTATCACCACTGTAAGGGAACCCTTGTGTGTATATATATATATAATCAGACAAAAAACTTTTTTATAGAACAATCATCTAAAAAAATCCTTCAAAACTCAGGTATCATTTGAAACATTAATTTTGTTTAACTTGGAAAAAACTTGTATTGACCACAAACAAGCAAAGCACACTACAACTCAAAATATTATCTTTGACTATACAGTCAGAAAACAAACAACCACATTAAAAAATGGGCCAAAGACCTTAACAGACACCTCACCAAAGAAGATATACAAATGGAAACTCAGCGCAGGTCATCAAGAAAATGAAAATTCAGACAACAAGGAGATACCACTATCCACTTATTAGAATGGCCCAAATCTCTAACACTGACAATACCAAGTGCTGCCTATGTTGTGGAGCAACAAGAACGCTCTCACTTATTGTTGGGGATAATGTAAGATGGTACAGCCACTTCAAAAGACAGTTTGGTAGTTTCTTATTAACGAACATATTTCAGCAATCACAACTCTTGGTATTTCGGCAAAGGAGCTACAAAGTTATGTCCATACAAAAACCCGTACATGGATATTTATGGCAGCTTTATTCATAACTGCTAAAACCTGGAAGCAACCAAGATGGGCTTCAGTAGGGGAAACGATAAATATACAGTGGTACATCCAGGCAATGAACTATTATTCAGCACTACAAACCAGAAAAAGACACAGAGGAAACTTAAATGCATGTTACTCAAGTGAAAAAAGCCAATCTGAAGGGGCTACATACTCTATGATTCTAATTACATGGCACTTTGAAAAATGCAAAAACCATGGCAACAGTAAAAAGACTTGTGGTTGCCAGGTGTTGGAGGCGAGCAGAGGAAATGGATAAATAGGTGGAGCACAGAGGATTTCTAGATCAGTGAAAATACACTGATACTTTATACAGGTTTTTTTTTTTTCATTTTTCTTTCTGTCTTTTTTGAGGGTCACACCCACAGTATATGGAGATTCCCAGGCTAAGGGGCTGAATTGAAGCTGTAGCCGCTGACCTACCCCACAGCCACGGCAATGCCAGATCTGAGCCACATCTGTGACCTACAGCACAGCTCATGGCAATGCCAGATCCTTAACCCATTGAGTAGGGCCAGGGATAGAACCCATGTCCTCAGGGATACGAGTCAGGATCATTACTGCTGAGCCACAATGGGAACTCACTTTACAGCATTTTTACATCTATCTTACCAGCGAAAATAATATTATAATGATGGAGCCATGTCCTTACTCATTTGTCCAAACCCACAGAACGTACAACATCAAGAACTATAAGGCTCTAAAACTATGGACTTTGGTTCATTACGATGTATAGATGTGGGTTCATCAATTGCAACAAACATACCACTCAGATGGGCGATATCGATACGGAGGAGGCTATGCATGTACTGGGATAGGAGGTACAGAGAAAATCTCCATACCTTTCCCCAATTTTTCTGTAAACCTAAAATTGCTCCAAAAAATGAAGTCTTAACAAAATAAATGAAAATATTAACTTTGAAACCACTATAACTATTTCATGATATACATGTTAACTCATTATTGGTTCAGGATCTAGCTATATTACACCAGAGCTGAAGGAGTTTACTCTGGATGGTCAAAGGAAGGAGAAAGGTAAGAAATGTCTAACTAATGCCATGTTGAAGAGTCCTTTTTAAATGGCAGGATTGACCTCTATTTTTTAATAATAGGCAGTTTATTTCAATGTTGAATGACAACATAAAAGGCAAGAGATCAAGACTATCCTTTTTCTTTTTCTTTATTCAATGGACTAAAGCACAGAGTTAATTCAAGTACAAGTAAATCACTTGCAAGGATAAGTTTGTGAAGAGACTACCTACGAATACACCTACCAGGGAATAAAGACCTTTCTAGTTTAGCTGATGAAGATAATGATCTTCGGCAACACAATGACATAACATTTATACTTATAAAGAAGTTTATGGTTTAGAAAGCACAGTCTTAGAGTTTCCATGTGGCTCAATGGTTAACGAATCTGACTAGGAACCATGAGGTTGAGGGTTCAATCCCTGACCTTGCTCAGTGGGTTAAGGATCCAGCGTTGCCATGAGCTGTGGTGTAGGTCGCAGATTCGGCTCAGATCCTGAGTTGCTGTGGCTCTGGTGTAGGCTGGAGGCTACAACTCTGATTAGACCCCTAGCCTGGGAACCTCCATATGCTGCAGAAGCAGCCCTAGAAAAGGCAAAAAGACAAAAAAAGACAAAAAAAGAAGAGAAAAGAAAAGAAAAGAAGAGAAGAGAAGAGAAAAGAAAAGAAAAGAAAAGAAGAGAAGAGAAAAGATAAGAAAAGAAAAGAGAAGAGAAGAGAAGAAGAAGAGAGAAGATAGATAAGCTCCTTCTCTCTCCTCTCCCTCGCTCTCCTCTCTCCTCTCCTCTCCCTCCTCTCCTTCTCCTCTTCTCCCTCCCCTGAGAAGGAAAAAAGCACAGTCTCACCCTGACCCCACTGGGGCAAGGAGACAGGAAGGTTATACATATGGAAAGAGGCTCAGGGGAGTTAAGTTGCTATAGACGAAGTATATGGGTAACTCAGTGACCAAAACGGAGGCTAGAAACCATTTTTCTGACCCTCAGAATAGTGTTCTTGCTAAAATACTGTTACCTTTCCTTACTCTTTCATAAATTGTAAGTCTAGTATTCCATCGTCAAGATTTCTGATTCCTGATAACAGAAAATTCACCTACTTCCCAAGAATTTTTGCATTAAAATGGAAAATGAAGTTTATAAAAGTGCACATATACAAATGTTTTTTATATATTCTACCAAGACAATATGCATATTTATTTGTCAATTATAACAGAAAAAAAATTAGTGCTACAAGTGATATGGCCTCATAAAAAATGACATGACACCCTTTCTGGTCCATTTTTTTTTTCAATTAAAACTGATACCTTAATGTTTTGCGGGAGATAAAAAAGCACTTCTCTGTGTGCATAGATTAGACTTTGAGGTCATGACAAAGACAGAACTGAATTTCTGCAATATAAAGTGACAGAAATTGAGGACACTGAGCACAAAGAAGAGAAATCCAAAATACCTGGAATAGATGGAGAGGTGCAAAGAAATAAGACAAAGAGAGACTGTGGGATTCTGGTTCAAGACACAGAGACCTCAGGACGGATGACCAGTGAGCAATGCATGACCAATGGATTTCTGTAAACTCCGATGTGTGACAGAGAGTTTCAAGTTCTTGCTTATATTTCCCTGCACTCACTCTACAGCCTGACCCAGAAGTTCTTAAGCATCTGCCATAGTACCTGCCTTCTGTCCACAGACTCTCAGGCAGCAGTAACTCGAGAAGGCTGTGGGCAGTGAGAGACAGTACGGGGGGAGGGCACTACCCTCCCGGTCCAAGAGCCATGGTGGAGTTCCAAGGGAGGGCAGAGAAGTGGGCAGCAACATCGGCTGACTCCAGAAAACAGGAGCTCCCACTTGCTGCTCTCAAAAAGCTGGCTGACTTAGGGGCACAGAGGCTAGAAACATCTGGGGTACCCATGTTCTCTCATCCACCTGCTCTGACCCACTGTCCTACATCTGTTTCTGACTTTAAGACCCTGAAGAATATGATCTGTGGAGTCTAATCTGAGAAATAACAAGTAATCAGGTTTACTAGATAAATGTTGACACTTGTGCAATCAGTTTGAGCCCATAAATATAACTACAAATGCAAAAACTACAGTACAAATATTTCATAGAAGTACTTGGTTATAAGGTCATGGGGTCATTTACCTGACTCAAAAATGTGCTCGGTAATTTTGTCTGCTCAAAGATACAACAGTTGAGAAGTTTGTAGAAAGAACTTGAATGCCACATTCACAAGAACTGTATCTACAGACACCTGGGTTTATGGATCTCAATATAAGGAATGTTCTTCTGAATCTCCTCTCGATCATATCAGACATATAGTCTATTTCAAGCTCATAGGTATCCTGTCTTCCAATTCAACTTCCACCCCAACTCAAACACACTTCTAGTTCTTCTAAACCAATTTCTAACCTAACCACTTAATTACTATCACACACTTACTTATTTCTAGTGATCTCTGCACGTACAAGCTAAGCAAGCTCCTGGGAAATAGTCATTCCACAAATTCAATATAAGGCGCTGTCCTACAGGCTGTGGCTGGTAAAATGAAGAAAAAGATGTAGATGTAGCCCACCTTGACTAGGTTTACAATCTGGTTATGGAGGCATGGGAGAAATCAATGAATACATAGCTTACAATATAACTCAGCACAGCGTTCCACTTGCATCTACACTGCTTTGCATTTTTAAGACATATTTTATAAATCACATATTTTATTGTTACTTGGCTTCTCAAATTTGCTTAAGAAGTATGCTCAAAATCTTAGGGCTGAATATAGCTCCTCTTCCTGGAGCAGCATTTTCAACATGTTTGGGGTTAGGAGAGAGACAATGCTTGAGTAAGATAGTTTAACTATATTTTTAAAATGCATTTCATATTTTAAACATAAAGATATATTATGGAGGAGGATGCAAAACATGAATGATTCTTTTTTTTTTCACTCACAGCATATGGAAATTTCCAGACCAAGGATCAAATCTGAACTGCAGCTGGATCCTTAACCTGTTGCACCCCAGCAGGAATTCCATTTTTTTTTTTCCGAAATAAATTAGAAGCCTCACAAGAAATTTCATTTGAGAGTTTCTATGGCCTATGACAGACTCCATCCTGAACTTGATGTAAGAGACCTGAGGATGTCTATTCTATCAAGTGCTATTCAACATGGTACTGGAGGATCTAGCCATTGCAATAAGGCAATGAAGAGAAATAAAAGGGATTTAGATTAAGGAACAGTAAATTAAGACTGTCTTTCTTCACAGACTATTATTTTCTGTACTAAAAATTTAGAAAGGTTGCATAACAAAAGATCAATAAGCAAAAATCACCTAATTTCCTTATATAAGGAATGAACAATTAGAAACTGAAATTTAAAACTTTTGGACTAGCATCAAAACTATGAAGAAGGACTAAGGCATGGATCTGATAAGCTGCAAGACCTACATATGAAAACTACAAAACTTTGCTGAGAGCAATTAAAGATGACTTAAATATATGGACAAGAAGCCTTAACACTGATTAAGATGTCAACTGTCCCCAGCTGACTTGTAGATTCAATGCAATGTCAATCAAAATCTCTGTTTTTTTGTAACTAACAAGCCACAAAGCATGAAAGACTAAGAGAAAATATCTGAAAGTATATGTCTGATTAAGGATTTGTATCCAGAATACACACATACACACACACAAACACACACACACACGGAATTATTGATTTCTAAAGGTCAGAAACTATGACTTCTGCTTTAGTTTCTTCTTCCTTTCCATCAGGGTCTGAAATCACACACAGGAACCTTAACGACCTCTGAAAGGAGGATGTGCCAGGCTTGACAGCTCAATAATTTCATCAAGGATGCAAGTTCTCTCTGTCCTTCTGGATGGCCAACCTTAGCATTTTGGCTTTTCATTCTTAGGCTTATCACCTCATTGTCAGAGAATGGCTAACGCATCATATTCTCCAGCAATGGCCGCCAAGGCAGTAAGCAAGGCAGGGATGAGAGAAAGAAGCCCTCCCTCCTGTGGCACTCTAGAGGGGACAAGACCTTTCCCGAAAGTCCCCAGGGCACTCCCAGTGCTGGACCGACCAATCACTGCCAGGAAGACTAAGATTACTGTAAATCTGCCTTCAACCAATTCTACATCAAGGACAGTGAGTGACCCTCAGCAAAAAAGAGGTAAATGACTAGTAGGCAAGTCTACCGTTGTTGACTTATAATTTAGGTAGAAAACCCTGAACAGCTTTTAATACTACCGATTACTTAACTCCCTATTTTTTATATTCCAGAAAGGAAGCATGAACATAAATGTTTAATTATTTATCCATTTAGATAAATGGTTTCCCAAAAAAACATGTCTGGTGGTTTACAATACAATATACTTTAAAATGAGGCCGAAATAACCTGCATTCAGTTTGAAGAAAAAGAGACGGAGGGTATGACACAGGTATTGGTAATTGTGAAATGTACCAGAATACAGGGTATGAAAACCCACTGCTACCATTAAGCACACAATGATTTCTGAATCTCAAGGAAATCAAAAGAGAAAGGAAAACATGAATAACTGAAGAGTTCTTAATGTGGACATTACAGAATACAAAATAGTAACTTCCTCTGTAATGCTTATATCATCATTTCTTAAGACCATATCATTTTTATCGTCATTTTTTTTCAGAAGCAATTAAAATTAGTTTGCATTCTCTGTGCAATAGGGCACTATGCTTGGATTCACTGTGAGAAGCCTAAGTTATTCTACTGAGGATGAGAAATCCCAACTAAGGGTTTTCAATGTGTTTTATCTAGCACACTGGGAACTGAATATGGTAGAGTTTCATGCAGATTCTAACGAGTCTGAAGTTATCAGTAAAGCTTCACTGCAGGTGACTTCAAAATCCATCAGTGGATATTCTCTAAACTCAAAACTACAACAAACGTCACAAGTAAAAATTCTGGGACATGAGAAAAAAAAAAAAAAAAAGACATGGTTGGATTGTAAGGAACGCAGCCTGGGACTCAAAAACCCAGGTCTGAATCCTGACTCTTTAATCTCCCTGGTCCTTAATTTAATCATATCTATGAAATGACAGAGTTGGACTGTTTGATCTCCGCTGTCTCTTCAAGCTTTAACATGCAAAGAGTTTGCCAAAGAGGCAATATTTTTAAAAAGGAAAAAAAAACTATTTAAATAAATTTCTAGGAGCTTTTTATACATTATGTCAAAGGCTATTATTTAATGATGTTATAAAGCCTGAAAAAAGTTTTAAGGGCACAAATATTTTTCTTTTCTATCAATTCCTAAATTGATACTTTTCCCTTAGAGAAAATAAGGCACTGGGAACACATTTTTCTCCCCAGTCCCTTGTATAAAAGTTGATACACTCAGCCTAATTGAATCTAACTTCAAAAGAACTTTCAGCTTAAGCTCCCAACATCAACATTCAATCCATCTTCATGTAATAAACACAGTAACCTAAAAACCTTCCATTAATTCCCTTACATCTCAAGCTTGACATTAAGGGCTCAAGAATGAACATAATATACATACAATTCCAATGACAGTGCAACAAACAACAAAATAAATGAAGGAGAAAACATAAGTCCAGCATTAAAATATTAAACCTATTAAACCAGAAACATTTGATGTAAAACTTACTCCCTTGAAGATTAGTAAATTCACTCAACATTTTATGATAATTATGCATAATCTGAAATTATCATTAGTAATTCCTGATTTACTTCTGCAGAATAACTTAACATACAATGGAATATGGCTGAATCATCTGAAAAGTAAGCAAATACTATTACAGAAAATACCACATAAATGTTCAGTAGATGAGCACTCCAGAAAGAGCTCTTATCCAACCTTTGGTAACAAGTTACTTAACATTTAAACACCTCTTATGATTATTCACCAAGGGCTTGAATCACAAATTATTTTCCTAGGATAATATGCAGATCCTTTCATTTTGAGTGACTTTCAAAATCTGAGATATTAAACAAACAAACAAAATGAGGGGGAAAAAAGCACCAGTCTAGCTGGGATTCCAGCCAATAAAAACTTTATTTCATGGAAAAAAAAATAACAAGTCCACAATCTCACAGTGAGGATGGAAACAATCACCCCAAACAGGAATCAGAAATCGTTGTGGGTAATATTACGCAAATCAGAGGACTGAAGGAGGAGGAGCCTGGGGAGCAGGGTAAGTGGGCAGAGGCCAACACCTTTACAAGAGTCTCACTGAAGGACACCTGTACTGCCAGGCAGTGTGAATTAGTAGTGCCCAGCATTATTGGTCTCTTTCATCTTATAAAAATGCTCTCAAAACTGAAGTCATAAAGGCTTTTCACTTTGAACTTATGGACACCCAGGCTGGCTTCCCTTAATATCAATATCTGAAGCTTTACGAATTGCGACGTTACGCTACACTTTTCATTTCTGAATACTGTAACTCCACTATGGCTACAGGGAGTTAAGCAATATACAGAAGCATACAATGTCTATCAACAGGTCAAAGTTATGCCTTTAAAAACCACTGATAATACATGGCAGTTATCAAATGCCCGCATGTTATAAGATTTGTAAAATAAACAGAAAACTTTGAGGCAGGGGCTGTTTAGACAAAAGTTAGCTAAAATAGGAGTATAAAGCTATAAGGTAGAGATACATGCTGAGCAATCTAAAAAACAACCATAATACACTTTTAAATCTTGGTTGAACAATTATTTCAACTTCCTGTGCATGACTTTAATCTATTGTTTAATTCCGGATCAAAATGAAGTAACCCAAATATGCACTCTGTTATATAAAAGGCCCAGAGGATGAAATTACATCTCTCTTTAATAAGATCCTTTGAAATCCTATACTAGGGTAACTCAGCAGCCAAATTATTTTTCTTCTGTTAATGCTGATTGAGCAGTAAATAATAACTAAGAGAAAAACAAATATGTACAATAGTGTTTCACACCTTTGCTGGAGCTTTCCTAAATGACCCTGACCTACAGACAACTAGTACAAGCAAAAGTGCAACTATTTCATCAACCTCTAAATAAAGCAACAATTCAATGCAGTTTTTAGGGGGCTGATTTTAAGCTAGAAGTTAAAAAGCTGTATACAAATGTATTCACATTTTAGCACTGAGGTTGAAACAAATGAAAAAATCTTGTTTCAAAACAGTGCTAAGGAAAAGGCTTTAGCCTGATAAAGTGTTAATAAGCCCTGTCGCCCCCCCCCCCCCCCGGCCCCGTCTCCATTTTTTGCATCTACAAAATAAATGGTTTGGATAGTGTGAATCTCTAAAGGTTTCCTACCACCTCCAAAGCAAGTCCACTAGCCCTCAGTATCAAGCTCAGCCAATTATGAAAAGGAAATAAATTATGCAAGACATTTAATGTAAAGAGACTGAGTAGTCTGCTTTTGAGTCTTCCTAAAGATCCTGGTATAGGGAAAAAACACCAGACCCCAAAATCCACCTGTATCCATTTTCTAATCTGTAGACTGAAAAATAAATAACCATCTATTTTATAGCTCTCTGTCTGCTCCTTTCATATCATCTCTGGTATGATGGGTGAATTTTAAAAAAATGTTAATATAAAAAACGGACAGACACATCGTTTTTCTTCTTACATATAAAAATTCAAAACATTTCAAATGTATTTTTTTGTTGAAGGCACAAGTCAGAGTGGAAAAAATAAATAGTGTATTTTCCCAGGAATTCACCTAAGCAGTTACTATTGTCAGATAGGAGCCAGACTGCCTGGATTAAAATCCTGCTCCACCACCCAGCAGCCAGGTGACCACCTCATCTATAAACAGGGGGATAATAACTGTGCCCTCCTCATCAAGCTGTTGTGAGAATTAATCGAGGTGATATATGGAAAGCACTAAGAAAGCCCAAATGGGGACTCTGTAAATGTCAGCCGTGGGCATCCGAGCATCCGGGACTCACAAACTAGTTACAATCTACTGTCCACATGTGTCATCCACAGCTTGGGGAAAACAATAAAAGCTGAATGAAGCAGGCAATGTTTGTCCTTTCTTTTTTAACTCTTGCTTCCTTCTTTTGCAGACTCTTCTCCACACTGCTCTTTTGGCTCCTGCCAAGAGCTTTAACATGAAATTCTCCACGTATTAACCATTGTAAGGCTATGTGCATCCAAAGAAGTTTGAGCAGAGAAATCAATCCTTCATCCAAGAAGATATGAAATGATAGGATTCCATGTACCTGGAGATAAGTACCTACTCAGTCCAACCCTATCATCAAATTTGACCCAATCCCATCCAAATAAACAGGCTCTTCTTTTTGTTGGATGGACTGATATCTGAAGAAAACAGAGTAAGCAGTTTCTTCCAAAGATGAGAGGCATTTTCATTAACCACAAAAGCGTTTGTTTTTCTCTTGTCTCTTCTTAATGGTTTTAATGCAAAAAAATAAACTTTCCATGCTAATACAGTCTTAAATCTTAGTGTGACCTACTTTGCCAAAGGAAAACTGAAAATCTTCCTCAACAATCTACGTATTGAGTTCTAGGAGCTCTCCTTCTATTTTTTAAAATAATGCCTACTGGCTGATCTTCTTTATACTACTTAAGCATTTAATCCTTCCATCCACTTTCTGATCTAGTGTGAAAAAAGGTATTTCCCTCCTATGTAACTAAAAAAAAAACCTTTGTCATCGAGCAGGAGCACCTAGAAATATCCAAGGATACACCCATTCTCTACCATTTTGAGTCAGAGGGTGGTCCCTCCCTCATCCCAATGCTACCTTCATTATGACCTCCACTGGGTGCCCTTACCCTTTCTGCAACAACTTGAGTCTTTTCTCCACCGAGTCCTTTTCCCCTGTCATCAACCCTCCACAAGATTCTCCTGGTTTGAAAAAGGTGCTCCTTCCAATCACTGCTCTGCTTTTCTTCTTCCGACACACAAGCCTGCTCTTCCTTCCTTGTCATCTTTTCTGTGTTGGACCTCTGAGATGGTGCTAAGACCTCTGAGATGTCTCTACCTGGCACAACTCTAATGGGACAATCCTGAAGTGCCACCAATGGCCTTCTATCCAACAATGAAACAGCCTTCTTCTCAGTCCCCGTGCTGCTTGCCTTCTTGAAGTGTCAGTTAGCAATGATGACTTCCTTCTGAAATTACTCTTGGTTACTGGCTCAGAAGACAGTATTATCTTGACCTTCCTTTTCTTTTGCTCGCTCGGTCTCTCTTGATCCATCTTCCTCCTTCTGCTTCATAAACATGCCATGCACCCTCATCCTTCTGCCCTTTTGGAAGATATCATCTCCCCTTATAGACAGCACCTCAAAAAGAAAACTACTGTTCTGCTTTCTGTGACCAGCCTAGACATCTCCTCCACGGCACAAGAGAGCTTCGCCAATTGTTACTTTCACATGTTCTCAGAAGTTCTAAATCCAAACACTGGTAACTTAAGTCACTGACACCTACCCCCGAACTCTCTTCCTGGAATCCCCTAAGCTTGAAACTTCAGGATAATCCTTGCCTTTTCCTGCTCACCTTCCTCCTATTAACCCTGTTGGTTAGTTACCCAAGTTCAATAAGCTTCCTTTCAACTTCTTTTCACTGATTCTTTCCTAGCTTTCTCTCCACTGTCACGTCATTAGGTTAGGCCAGGAGTTGGCCAACTCTGGTACACAGCCTGCCCCCTGTTTATGTAAATAAAGCTTTATTAGAACACAGCCCTGCCCATTTCATGTATGCACTACCTATAGCTGCTTTCACTCTTCACCAGCAGAGGTGAGGAGTTGCACAGAGATTGGATGGCTAGAAAACCCAAAATTATTTACTGCCTTGACTTTTACCAAAAAATTTGCTGCCCCTGGTGTAGGCCCTTTTCGGCTCACATATAAACCTTAAAGTGCCCCTAAACTGGCCTCCATGCCAAGTTTCACACCTTCACTCATCTTCCCACCATCTGGTCTAATTTTCCTAAAACATCATTTTTAAAATATTGCTCTCTTGCTCAAAAATGATGGGACTTTCCATTATGACTAAGACAGAAGTCCAAAGATAGGGCAGTATCTTATACATCTCTATGCTTCATGTCATGACAAGCTTCCAGCTGTGCACTAAGCAACATGTAAATATCTAAGCTTGGCTTAGAGACCCATTCGGTCTGGTCTCAGGACTTCTCAGTCTGACTTCCCATGGCTCTGCATCTTCATCTTCACAAAGTTTCTGATTCAGTCATTCTACTCCATCTCCAGTTCCTGGATAGGCTTTATTACCTTATATTTTGTACTTACAGTCTTCATTCTTGCTACTTACCAGGTCAGATAGGATTTTTTATGCCTATACAATCTCATCCTACTGTCTTTCAAAACCAAGTTAAGGTTTGACCAAACCTATCAGAAGCCCTTTTCTGACCTTCCTTAAATAAAATTTCCCCTACCAATAGCATAATACTTAATATTCTATACTGTTAACTTCAGCAATGTTATTTTGCTTTCCTGCTTAAATTCTGTATTATCATGCATTTGTCTTTTCACCCCAGTTTCCTCAATAATTTAATATGGCATACTGTATTCAATATTCAGGTAAACCTCTTTAAATATTTTGTAGGGAACTAAGTATATAAACAAAAAAACTCATGGAAAGCAGGCATAATATAGATCACTGTTTCTTGCCTCCTCCCAGAAGACATCTGTCCACTTCCAGGGACATTGATTGTCACTAACAAGAGAGCTTGGGGGAGGGAAGGAGGTGCTGCTGACATCTAGTGGGTAGATACCAGAATTGCTTCTAAACATCATCCAGTGCACAGGACAGACCCCCACTACAAAGAATTCTCCTGCCCAAATACCATTAATGCTGAAGCTGGGTATCCCTGAGGTCAGTCAACTCTTTGCTAAGGTGGGATGCTCAGAAACATCAAATCTACAAACACAGCAATGAGAAAAATCATACTTGTTGACTATTTTCTTCTAAATATTTATGGCTTTTTGTTACTTTGATGGAAAACACAAAGAAGTGGATGATGTCTGAATACCTATTCAGCTGTATGCTGGCTTTTCCTCCCGGGAGAGGTGAACCCAACAACCAGTAACCCAGACAGAATATATGAGAGCTGGGAAGTATGGAAGAAAGCACATCAAAGGAGAATTCACAACAAATACCAGTTGTGGCGTAACTAGGTGCTTACAGGAATTACGGTAGTTGGATCAAGCAGCTGTCTTATGTAAACTGTCATCTCCTTAACCTCTAAATTTGAATGCCTCAGGGCTCAGTCCTTTCAACTTGTCTCCATTGAGACTTACTCTCTTGGTGCTCTCAACCAACAACAATTCTTTAAATACCACTGATACCCTAAAGCCTCCTAAATTTATATTTCAAGTCCAACCTTCTCTCCCGAGTTCCAAATGGTTATATGTAACTGACTCCCCAGCATTTCCACTCATTTCTCTGATATCAGGTAAAGCTTAATGTGTTACTATTAAATCAGTTGCTTAATATTCTCGCAGGAAGCTGCTCCCACGAAGTGTCTCAGCGATCCAGTCTTCCTTGATCTCAGGGCTCCACCATCTTTACCTGAACCTCCACGCTAGGAAACAGAGACCAAAAAACACTACAGAGGCTCCTTGAAGTCTCAGCCTGGTAATGACGTGCACATCATTTCCTCTAAACTGGCCATGGGGTCCTTCTAGATGTAAGGAAGTGAGGAAGCATAGTCCTAGTGGCACCAGAAAAGAGGAGTATGAAACCAAACCAGGATTGGTGAAAACATGGCAATGTCTCTGCTATGATGTCTAAAACTGAACTTCTGATTTCCACCCTCAGTCTGTTTCTTCTAACTCATCCCCTGTCGGGAAATGCCAACCCCATCCTTCCCACTGCTCAGGACTCAGGACAAAGATCTCGAGGTCAAGGTGTTTCTTTCTCTCACAGTCCACATCCAATCCATCAGCAAGTCATCCTGGCTCAATATTCAAAACATATCCTGAACCCAACCATTTGTCACCATTTCTACTACTATCTTGTCCATTTCACATCTGGATACTTAGAACAGTCCACTTTCTACTCCAGACTTCATACAACCCACCCTTTTTTTTTTTTTTTTTTTTTGCTTTTTAGGACCACACCTGTGGCATATGGAAGCTCCCAGGTTAGGGGTCGAGTCGGAGCAACAGCTGCCGGCCTGAGCCAGAGCCACAGCAACGCCAAATCCGAGCCGCATCCAAGACCTACACCACAGCTCTTAGCAACGTTGGATCCTTAACCCACTGAGTGAGGCCAGGGATCGAACCTGCAACCTCATGGTTCCTAGTCAGATTCATTTCCGCTGCGCCACGACAGGAACTCCCAAACAACCCATTTTCAACATAACAGATGGAGTGATCTTTTTAAAAACTCAAGTCACTATGTCATATCTAAGCTCAAAACACTTGAATTGCTTCCCATATCATTCAGAGAAAAGCTCAAGCTTTTACACAATCTGTACTCTTCCACCTCCACACTCCCAGTCCTGATCACTTCCTCATCTCCCCCTTGATGTCTCCAACACTCCCACCAACACTGCCCTTTTTTTCTATCCCTTGAACATATCAGGATGTCTGCCATCTCATGGTTTTCGCCATTGCTGTTCCTTCTAACCAAAACTTTCCCCAGATACCGACATGGCTCCTTCCCATCTCTGCATAACGTCATCCGCTCAGTGAGATCCCCCAACCACTCTCTAAAAACTAACAATTTCCCCACCCACACACCTTATCTCCAGAACTTCCTATCCTCCTTCCTGCTTTATTTGGTTTTTCTTGCTGCACTATCCCTCTCTAGTATACTATATAGGTTTACCATTCATCTAGCCCACTAGAATATAATACCCTCCATGAGAATATTTGTCTATTTTGTCCACCGAGTGATTACAATGTCTAAAAAAATGCTTCAAATATAACAGCTGCCCCCAAATTGTCACTGAATAAAGTAGTAGCCACTGCCCAAATCTCATTTTAAAATAACTCTAGAACTAAACATCTTACAATCACATTAACTAACTTACTAAAACTTTGAGAAGGACAAAAATTGTAATATATGTATCTTTCAAGCCTTAGTTTACCAAAGTTCCAAACAAGAGAGTAAAGAATCTTTAACTGCTCCTTTAATTAAATTTGTTGAATTATCATCCAACTTTCCCATATTCTACTATCTTATGGCTGCCTATTCAAAAGATTAAGTAATGACAATTGCACAGGTGATTTATAATCATACTGGAATAAGTCAGCTTTCTCTCCAATACTGATAATATTTAAAGCCTTTGCTCTTTGTTTAAATAAGTTGAGATGAAGTAGAGTTTTAATCCAAACTTTAAGATACCACATGTATTGAACTGAAAACCATTTATTGATCAAAGCAGATTCTGGAACAAGACTTGATGAGCTCACATTCCATCAGCACAGTTTTCTAGCTATCACGACCTTGACTGAGATCTCCAAGCTCAGAATCAGCATGCTCTCCTTCAGACTGGCATTATAACAGATCCTGCCACGTGGGGATGGTGTGCCATTTAATGAGTTGAGCCACAGAAAGCACAGCATGATGCCTATCAATGAATGCAAGCACTTTTCATCAATGGACATTTCCATGTGTTGTACACCTTATAGCAAAAGTTCCTTTACACTAATTTTTCCCAATTCTCAAAATTATTCAGGCATGAAAGAAATAGATTACATTTCTATCACAGTTACCAATTTAATTCATTCTAATAGAATTATTAGATAATCCATATACCATATATAAGTAGTAAATTTAGATAAGAGAATTTGATTCACAAAGATATCACAGCCTGTATGTGCACCTCGGCTATCCAAGCACAGATGGTATGTTCAGTTCTACACAATAGCTGGAAACCTGTCCAAAGGGCTCAGAGAGCAGCTCAATTTTTAAAGATGAGCTAGTGGCTACGGTCAAAGATGATAATATAGACTCTCTAAAAACAAAGAGCTGAGGAATAATCTAAAGTCATTGGGTATTCAGGGGTGAAAAACAGAGACAGGAAAGAGATTAATTTATTAAACTAACGCTAGAAATTTAACATGCATTATTAAATTAGCAGGTTTGATATAAGAAAATGAATAACTATTAATATCTACGAAATATGAACTTATAAAAACACTGTTGAAACACACAAGGTAAAATACAGATCCTTGGATGTGAGGGGCAGAGCTAAACACCAAAGGGAAGAGCAGCACATCGTGGGGGCCCCCCCGACCCAGTGTGGCTGACAGCGTGGGGAAGAAGACAGGTGGCAACCTGAGCGTCTTGCTCAGAGGGAGTGAAACCCACAGCGGCTCTTCAAGATTTACAAGTTATTCCTTGGGGAAGAGGCTCATCTGGGAAGAGGCGATAGTGCTGGCAAAAGAAGAGAAAGCACAGATAGCCTGCAAGACTCGGGGAAAGGATAGCCAGAAATCAGACTAGAGAGACCCTGGCAAGGCAATTACGTCTGTGGGCTTTATCACACACTTGGGATTTTCTCTTGAAGGCAAGAAGGACCTTGGAGGATGATAAGCAGAATAATGGTGTGATCAGGTATGGATATTAGGAATGCGACTCTAGAAGCGGCTTAAAGCAGAAAAACACAGTGAAGAGATAAAATTAAAATTCAAAATAAGGAGCTGGAGCCAAGACAACAACTTGGAGAGATATTCAAAAATTAAGACTGGATAGGACTTTGAGATAGAGATGAAAGACAAAAGAATGACTACCTATTTTCTGAACTGACCTACTCAGTAGTTGATGATGCCATCCACTAAGATGGGAGGTACAGGAACAGAGGAGAAAGGGGGGAAACTGGGAGAGGAGAGCTGGTGAGTTTAGTTTTCATCTGCTGAGCCTGCAGACTTCAGTGCTTGCAGGCGGAAACGTCTGCCAGAGGCAGCTGAATATGCAAGCGCAAACACACACACTCTTAAAGACCATCTGAATATGTCAGGTTATTGTAACACCAGCTCACATTTATTGCATTTTTACTCTAAGAAGGGCACTCTGCTGAGCCCTTCATATAATGTCTTTTTTTTTTTGCTTTTGCTTTTTAGGGCCACATGTGTGGCATATGGAAGTTCCCAGGCTAGGGGTAGAATCAGAGCTGCAGCTGCACAGCCACAGCAAAGTGGGATCTGAGCCGTATCTGCAACCTACACCACAGCTCATGGCAACACAGACTCCTTAACCCACTGAGCAGGGCCAGATATCGAACCTGCGTCCTCATGGATACTAGTCAGATTCATTACCACTGAGCCACAACAGGAACTCCCATACAATGTCTTTTTATTATCCTTCCCCACCTTACAGAGGAGGAAGAGTTTATGAAATTTCCCAATAGTCACGAAGTATTTAAGTGTTAAGGATGTCTGACTTCACAACTCAAGTCCTTACCTTATGCCGTATCACGCAAAACCCATTATAGGTTTTAGGACCAGATAAAAGTGGGTTCAATTCTAATCTTTCTTAAACAGTTCTTTCACCTTGATAGTCTCCAAGCCATAGTTTCCTTTTTGTAAAGTGTTAACTATAGTGATTCCACTGCAAGGATATGGCGAGGGCTAGAGAGAGCACACGGAAAGTGCTAGATGTGCATTAAGTGTGCCTTAAATGGCATCTACTGTTACATCTATACCCAGAGGGGGAAAAAAAAAACTCTTCTTGAAGTAAAATAGCTATGATCTAAGTAAATTCCCTTTCATCTGACTATGAACTTTCTTTTAATTTCACCTTACTTGTTCTATATCTTAATAAACACTAAATACCATTTTTCATAAAGTTTTGAGAGATTAATTTACTCTGCAAGATTTAGTCATTTAAAGATTTCATTCAAATAGGAATCATTTCAATATAATGAGAGTTTATTCTATAGAGATGAAAGTCCAAATAAGAAAAATGAAATGCAATAAGGCATGTAGATGTTATGGAGAGAGCTTTGGACTTGGAGTCAGAAGACCTTTGCGAAGTCCCAACTCTGAAGCTTACAAGCCAAGCCAATGTGAGCAGGTCACTTAATAGTCCCAAGCGTCCCTCTGCACACATACAAGGTGAACAGATTGGCCTCTACGTTCTTAAATCTGAGAATGCCGAAGAAGGATTGATAATGTTATAAGAATCAAAGCCATTAACACTTGACACAAACTTCAAGTGGTTTAAACCACTCTAGAGGGCCTATCAAACCACTCCACCGATCAGGAGCTTCCAATTTGACTCTAACCAGATCATAACCCTGAGGTGGAGAGTTCAGTGTTAGGAAGGGAGAAAAGAAAGGGAGAAGCAAAAGCATTCTTCCCTTCTCTCAAAATCTCTCCCATTCTCATCACCAATTAAGTAGCTGGGTTTGAGCTGAGGGACCAGAAAGTCAGTCATTAACAACACTGACAACTTAATTAAAAAAAAAAAATACTGAGTTCTACAGCCCTAAAATATCACTGGGAGGAAATGCCATATTATGTACTAGTGCTGTTTTTCTGGAGGTTTTGTTTGTTTGTTTGTTTTTATTTTCAGGGACACATCTGGGCCATATGGAAGTTCCCAGGCTAGGGATCAAATTGGAGCTCCAGCTGCCGGCCTAGGCCACAGCAACAGCAACACAGGATCCAAGTCACATTTGCAACCTACATGACAGCTCACAGCAACGCCAGATCCTTAACCCACTGAGTGAGGCCAGGGATCAAATCCGCATCCTCATGGATTCTAGTCGGATTCATTTCCACTGCACCAGAATGGGAACTCCTGGGTTTCATTTTTTTAAACAGTGGTATGAAGTATCTTGGATACTCACCTTACTCTACTGTTAAACCAAAGAATATATTCTCTCTAGCCTCTTTTAACTGTATTGAAACAAAAATTTGTCCTTAAGTATACACACACTCACACCCTAAGGTAATTAACTGCATCAACCATCCTGGTTTGCATGTACTTCACCTCTTTTAGTTTTGAAAATTCCATGTCCCTGGAAACAATCTAAATGTCCATCGACAGATGAATGGATTGAGATGTGGTACCTATATAAAATGGAATGCTACTTAGCCATAAAAAAGAATGGCATAGTGCCATTTGCAGCAACATGGATGCAACTAGACACCCTCATACAAAGTGAAGCCAATCATAAAGAGGAAGACAAATACCATATGATATTACTTATATATGAATCTAAAATATGGCACAAAGGAACTTATCTACAAAACAGAGAGAGACTCACAGACATAGAGAACAGAGGGGAGGGGGGAGAGGGGAAGCAGTGGGATGGACTGGGAGTCTGAGTTTAGTAGATGCTAACTATTACATTTAGAATGGATAAGCAATGAGGTCCTACTGTATAGCTCAGGGAACCATATCCAGTCTCTTGGAATAGACCATGATGGAAAATAATATAAAAAAATTATATATATATATGTGTGTGTGTGTGTATATATATATATATATATACATACACACACACACGCATATGCACACATATACACACACACACACTTATATGCATGACTGGGTCATTTTGCTGTACAGCAGAAATTGGCACAACAATGTAAATCAACTATACTCCAATAAAATTTTTTTTTAATTCCATGTCCCAAAAAACTCCTGAGTCTCTGGAAAATAAGGACAGTTGGTCAATCTAACACACACGCACGCACGCACTCACACGTATACACAGACACAAACTTTTAAGTAACTCTCAGTGTGTTAGAACAAAGTACAGATGAACAGTAGCCCTCTCATGAAGCAACACCACTGAGACGATATCCTTCACTCAGCTATATATATGGTTGCAATTCACACTTCTGCTGCCACAGGGATCCATAAACATGCAATGGCATGGGTGACCTATCATCACGCTATCATCCATTTTGCTAAAGTCCAGGCTACAAATACTTAAGGCTATGAATACTTTCAAAAACCAACATTAAAAAGAGAAAACTACTGTGAAGCTTCGGCCTCCCAACTGCCGTTTGTCTACTTTTCTAAAAACTTAGGTAATTTTCAAAGAATACTATCTCTACCACTTGATAGGTTTTTTAAAAATAGTTTCGTGGCTTTCAAATTTTTGTTACATTTTTCCTATAATGATGCCACATAAAATTAAATAATAATAATATTCTATAGAAAGAAATTAGACAATGGTCATGTCTAGAAATTAAAAACTCGATTGTCATTTCATCCAAATGAAGTACTTAGTAGAAAACAAATTAACTTGCAGTGGCATGTAGACACCAGAACACACATCACTCTCAATTTTAAAAGGAAATGCAAGTACACATATTTCCTTACTTGTGACATCACTAACTGTCTGTGGGCAGAACAGCTTGGGCCGTAGTTGTCAGTACTGTGGGCGCTGGGGGTGGGAAACTTTCCATAGACTCCAGTTCTACACACTGAAGACCTAGTGTCATGGAGACACTACTAATATGCTATGAGGAAAAGCCATAAAAATCCTTTCCCTTTGAGGAGTTCACGTTGTGGCTCAGAGGAAACGAATGTGACTAGTAACCATGAGGTTGCAGGTTCGATCCCTGGCCTTGCTCGGTGGGTTAAGGATCCGGCATTGCCGTGAGTTGTGGTGTAGGTCGCAGATGCAGCTCAGATCCTGTGTTGCTGTGGCTGTGGCGGAGGCTGGCAGCTACAACTCCACTTCACCCCCTAGCCTGGGAACCACCATCTGCCCCGGGTGCGGCCCTAAAAAGCAGGAAAAAAATAATAATCCTTTCCCTTCGAGAAATCTGAATCTTAGAATGGATCCCACCAATCCTGTGCCTTCTTCACGCTGCAAAAAGCTTAACAAAATAAGGAAATCCCTTCAGCACTGTGGTCACCATCCTGGAAATGAACAATATGCTTCTCCTTTCATGCTTCTGACATTCAACAACACACACACTGTCCAAGCACATTTGGAAGAAAACCCAGTAAAAAAGCTGTGTAAAATTGTTTAGACCGTCAAAAACACCTGGCGTGATTTCAACGCCCTTGTCTTTTTACCGCTGGCTTTTACAAGGAGACAATCAAGGGAGAGCGCAAAACACAACACTGTAAAGTAGAAACAGCACAGATTTTCCAAGGTCCCTTTTATGACCTTGAAAAAGAATTCAAAAGCTGACCAAACATGTTGAACAAAAAACTTGCTTTTTACAATATTTTTCTTTTAGTTTGATTTTTATTAGTCTTACCACAACATTTTTCAACAAAACTGAAATTGCATTAAGACTTACTGATTGTTCATTTAAATCCTGGGAGTCTTCCATGTGGTTTTCTTACTTCTCCTGCCACTCCCACGCAGAGGCAGCTTCCTTCAATTAAAAATGGCCTACCTAAAACAAACAAACAAACAAAAAATGAAAACAAAGTAGAAAAAATGAAAAAGTTATCTTTTTAAATGATTTGTAAAATTACTGAAACTTGGATTTATGTGATAGTTGGTAAATTGTAGAAGTGTTACTTTTCAAGAACAAAATCCATTAATATTGTCCCTCTTATCTGATAGAAATAATGATCTTGAAAATCACATCATTGTAAAAGTGAGATATTCAGCTACTCAGGCATCCCACAGATAAATAAAAACATCTGAGGACAGGCTGGGAGACCTAGTCTGTAATAAACATCTAGTCTACTACTTTGCTGAGAGGTCTGCTGCTAAGCAATGGGCAGACTAAAAATTGAGTTTGCATTAACCATTTTCTAAAGTACATAAAATTGAAAAAACATAACGTATATTTTAGTATGCAGCTTTCTATTATAGGAAACTCTGTCTGAATTGCCACATGGTCGTTATTAAGAATAGTTATAAAAATATAATGTAAAATGCATGAGCAATTTTAAAAAAAGAATGAAAATAAGACTAGATAAAGAAGGTATTACAGAAATATATGGCAAGGACAACTGGTCAGTAAACTACAGTAAGACACAACTTCTCGGAAAAAAAAAAAAAAAAAGTTCACCTTGGGAGTTCCCGTCATGGCTCAGTGGAAACAAATCTGACTAGCATCCATGAGGATGCGGGTTTGATCCCTGGCTTTGTTCAGCGGGTTAAGGATCTGGCATCACCGTGAGCTGTGAGTAGGCTGCACACACGGCTTGGATCCTGCATTGCTGTGGCTGTGGCGCAGGCCAGCAGCTACAGCTCTGATTCAACCCCTAGTCTGGGAAGCTCCATATGCTGCGGGTGCAGCCCTGAAAACACACAAAAAAAAAAAGTTCATATTTACTTCATACCATATATTAAAATTTTTCCAGGCAAATTGAAGTTTAAAAAAACTTTGAGAAAAATAGCCGTAGATTTTTTTTAATTTCCAAATAGAAAAGACTTACATAATAGAAGTATGTAATGGAATACAACATAAAAAAGCCTAATCACCCCCATGAATTTACCCCCTCACACACACACAAATAAAAGATAAAAGGAAATATACAAAGAAATATCTTTTTTTTTTTTTGGTCTTTTTAAGGTCTGCACCCATGGCATATGGAGGTTCCCAGGCTAGTGGTCAAATCCGAGCTGTAGCTGCTGGCCTACACCACAGCCACGGTAACAGTAACTCCGATCCAAGAGGTGTCTGTGACCTAGAACAAGGCGTTCTAGATGTAAATCTAGATGTAAAGTTCTAGATGTAAACCTAGAACAAGGCATTCTAGATGTAAACATAGAACAAGGCATTCTAGATGTAAAGATGTCATCCTTTGTGCTAAAGGGGGGCCTGAAAAATGGCAACTGGAAAAAGCCCAACTGTTTGCCTTGTACCTCACACCTCCACCTTTCTTCTCCCATTCTCCCCCACCTTCTGGTTCTCTGCATCAAATCTGGATCTCTCTCTCCCTTATCCTGCTTCTTGCTGACCCTTTGCTTGCTCCTTCTATTCTAGCAGACCTCCTGATCCCTGGCCCTGTGCACCACCCCCGTCCCTGGTGACCAGGACAACTCTGGTACAGGCTGGTTTTGGATACGGTGTCTACCTTAGGAAGTACCAGTCACCAGGCCAATGGATGCTGACCTGAAAAGACTCAATACCTGCCAGCATCACGAGCCCTCCCCTGCCTCCTCCAGGGAGGAATCTGGATGGGTCATCTCCTTTTTAGAGTCATTTTCTCCTTGCTACCTGGACAACAAACTAGCCAAGTGCTCTCTTGAAGAGGAGGATCAGAGGCACCTTTTCATTCTGATGATGGATGGGTAAGATGAATGGCAAAAACACTGTACAAGAGTACAAAGAGAAGGGACATGGATCTGGCTGTGTACAAATAAGACAAAACTATGCACTTCTGAATACAGAAGAACAGCTCCAAAAGTAAAAGGACACAACAGATTATGAAAAATATCTTCAGTAAATATTATAAAAGTGACATTGAGAACAGAGAAATTGGTAAGGAAAAGTTTAAGGGCCTATTTGATGCTTAAGCAAGGATATTAAAATACAAATCATTATTAAAAATGTAAATAATAAACAAACATTTGGAAGGGTGCTCACATTCACAGTCACCAAAATATGTAAATTTAAGCAACAAGCATACATTTGGGGCTTCTGTCTACATCTTCCATAACTAAACCAATTTTTTGGGTCTTTTTAGGGCCACAAGCGTGGCATGTGGAGGTTCCCAGGCTAAGGGTCAAATCAGAGCTGTAGCTGCTGGCCTACACCACAGCCACAGCAACGCCAGATCAGAGTAGCATCTGCAACCTACACTACAGCTCACGGCAACACTGGATCCTTAACCCACTGAGCTAGGCCCAGGATCAAACCTGTGTCCTCATGGATGCTAGTCAGATTCATTTCCACTGAGCCACAACAGGAACTCCCAACAACTAAAACCTTTCTTTTCTTTTTTTCTTTTTTTTTTTTTGCTTTTGCTTTTTAGGGCCACACCTGCAGCAGATGGAGTTTCCCACGCTAGGGGTCACCAATTATTGCTACAGCTGCCAGCCTACGCCACAGCCACAGCAATGTAGGATCCAAGCTGCATCTGCAACCTACACAACAGCCCATGGCAAAGCCGGATCCTTAACCCACTGAGCGAGGCTAGGGATCAAACCCACAGCCTCATGCTTCCTACTCAGATTCATTTCTTCTGCACCACGATGGGAACTCCATTTTTTAAAAACATTTTAAATACTACTAATACCCAGTGTCGGAAAGGATACAGTGAAAATAGTGTCCTTATTCAACTTTCAGTGATAATGTCAAGCTTTCTAATGCTTTTGGAAGGAAATCTATTTCTGCATTTTAAAATATGTCTAAACTCATCCAGCAATATTAACTTTCTAAAGAGTAAACGATCTCCCTAAAAGCCAAGAGGTATTCGCTACAGTTACTTATGATAATAAAAATCGGAAACAGCCTCATCTTTGTAGAGCACTGATTAAACAAATTATACTCAATAAATTTAAGGTAATATAATTTAAAGATCAAAAGTATAATCATAAAAAAGATATGGAAAACAAAAAATGTTATTGATTTATATTATGTGAAAAAATCAGAACACCAAATTTTAGTTCCTTTGTTAATGTACAACTAAGCATGTATTTGGATACTGATTAAAAAGAAATATCAGGGGTTCTGGTTTCGACTCAGTGGGTTAATAACCTGACATAGTCTCCATGAGGACCTGGCTTCTCTCAGTGAGTTAAGGATCCAGCATTGCAGCAGGCTGCAGCACAATCACAGATGCAGCTCAGATTCAGTGTTGCTGTGGCTGTGGCATAGGCCCGCAGCTGTAGCTCCAATTTGACCCCTAGCCTGGGAACTTCCATATGCACAGCCTACAAAACAAACAAACAAACAAACAAACAAACAAACAAAAGCCTCAAAATAAAAATAATCTGATAAAGAATTATACTTTTGGGTTCACCTACTTTGATTATTGCTGATTTTACTGTCTGTCCAATAAGTAAAACATTTTTCCACTATAACCTGGAAGCACTTGGTAAGTAAAAGTAAATGATGCTGAAATATTTTACAAGATATCAGTGAAAATGAACTTTCTGGAGAGCAGACCCTTTCTCCAAGCGGCCTCTGTGGCTTTCTACCTGGAATAAATTTCAAAGCTGTGTAATCTCTTTATAGGTAGGCTGCCTTTATCTCATTTATGCGTATTATCTCCAGCACCTGGCTCGGTGTCTGGCAAGCATTAGGTGGTGAGCAAATATTAAGTGAATGAATGACACAATTAATTAGTGGATCAAATCAAACATAATGTATCTGATAATGTGGAAAAAAAATGTAAACAGCCAGATAATTTTACTTTTGAAAACTCTGTCTCAAATATGTGTCTATTTTAAGGAAAATGCTGTTCTATCTTACGTTTTTCAGGTAACGTAGTGTAACTTTTCAGAAAATTTAATATTGAGAATTATCCACCGGGCATTTTCCTATTCACCCAACCTAACAAGGAAATATAATAACATTACTATTGATACCAGTGTAACCTATTATTCACTAATAATATAACATGTTTTAGTTTCCTAAGGTTGCAATAAAAAAGTCCTACAGACTGGGTGGCTTAAACAACAGAAATTTATTCTCTCAGTTTTGATAGCAAGAAATCCAAAATTATGTTTCTCTTTTGTTCCTTTTTTGTTGTTGTTGTTGGATAATTTCCTTTTATTTCATGCTTGTGTCCTCTTTCTTTTTAGTTTTTGTGAATGTATTGTTTGGTTCTGATTTGTAGTTGCCCATTTTTCAAGTATGTTAACCCATTCCTATTATCTGCTTGCTTTAGCTGACAGTCATATAGGCTCAAAAGCACTCTTAAAAAAAAAAAAAAAGAGGGAGAGTCTAGATTTTCTTATTTTCCTTCCCCACACTGTATGATTTTGAAGTCCTTTTTTATATCTTCATGATTATCCTTTTGCTGTTCTTTGTGTGTATGTATGAATGACTGGGTCACTTTGCTGTATAGCAGACCTTGACAGAACCTTGTAAAACCAAGTATACTTTAAGAAAAAAAATTTTAGAAAAAGAAATCCTAAATTAGCATGTTGGAAGGTCCACGCCCTCTCTGGAGGCTCTGGAAAAGAATCATTCTTTGCTTCTTCCTAATTTCTGGCGTTTGCCGACAATCCTTGGTACCCCCCCGGCTTGTAGACGCATCCTTCCCATCTCTGCCTCCATCATCACACAGCATTTTTCCCGCCTATTTCTGCACACAGCCTTCTGTGTGTGTGCCTCTGTATCCAAATGTCTCTGTTCTTATAAGTACATCAGTCATTGGACTAGGAGCCATTTTAATCCAGTAACACCTCATCTTATCTGCAAAGGCCCTATTTCCAAATAAGGTTCCATTTACAGCTAAGGAGGTTAGACCTTAAACATACTTTTCAGGATACACAATTCAACCCACAACACATGGACAGTTATCACACTGAAATGATTATTCAGATGTGATCAAGACAAATGTAATATTTCCAGAAAAGCTACACAAGAATTCAATAAAGGAGACTCATCATTAAGAAAGAAGTGATCATTTTCTAGAAGGACCAGCATCTCAGGACACAAGTGATAACTCAGGTGAAATTAAGACTTCAAGAAAGATGTTGACACATAAGAGAATTAAGCAAAAACTAGCCTTTTTTTTTTTTTTATCACTGGTTCAGAATCTAATGTTCCAGTTGGGGAGCTATCTGCATCAATCCATGTTATAACACAATACTTTTATGGTTCCTTAAAATTGAGATTAATTGTTACTTAGTTTAACTGTTTTACGGCAACGTGAATTTCGGTCTTTGCCAAACACACTAAGGTACTAAAATATTATGAGCCCAGTGATTTTATATTACTGTACCGAGTAAAACTACCTGGGCTAATTGCAGACACAGTATTATTTTACACCATAATTTAGCAATGGATGTTATGCTAAATCCTTTAACATTTGGTTTTCACAAATATATGAGAAAAAGACAAGAACACTCTTCGAATCAAGTAAGAAGTATTACCTCATAATAAAGATATAAAATTAAGGAATAACAGTAACCTCATGCTGTTTTATGAGGCAATAATCTAGTTCCCAGCTCTATTTCAAGACCATTCCCCCAGAAAAGGTGAATTTAAAATAGTAATAATAGCAACCTCACTCATTCCATGTTAGACTATTTCTCCTAAAGGTAGGTTTTCAATATACAGAAAATGAATCATATCCTTTTCTTTAATTCTCTGCTCTAAATGTAAGGTGGAAACTCCTATTCCTAGAAAATCAGATTTTCAAAAATCACAATTCTTCTAACTTAAATATATAATGAGATTTATGCATGAAATGTTTAAAATAACTCTCAAAAATGGAATGAGGGACTGAGGCGTAGGCCAGGTGGTAGAGACAGCAAGGGACCCTGTGCCTTTAAGAAAGAGATGTTGAATGAAGTCAGAGGAGTTCCTAGAATTTGTGTGATGTCACCCTAATCTTCTTTCTGATCAAACCATCAACAAAAATTAGATTGTCCAGGCATGCTTGATTCTGGCTAAATAAACACAAACATGGGGGGGGGCTCTCTGTGCCAAGGTGGGCATATGACAAAGACAGAAGCTGCAGGGATGCTCCTGCACCTCTGGATTACAGACACATATGGACACATACGGCAAGGCCCCCCACTGGTCATCAAAGCTGGACCTCTGGGCTTTGTCATCAACTCCTTGCCCACTCCTCTCCATTCAATACATGGCCACGTCCTATCAACACTTCACAGTTTTCATTCAAATTTCTCCATGTTCCTCTCCTCGCTGTTTCAAGCCATGGTCATCCCTAGACTGGACCAACGGCCTCCTAAGGGCCCTCCAGTTCTGCTCCCTGGACCATACGGTTCACAGGGCAGAGTGATGATAATTTTAAAATAAAGCCCTGACTGTATTCTCTTCAAACAATTAATAACTCTACCTGTTCTTTAGGATAAACCAGAAGTTCTTTCATTGGTCCCACTTGCAGACATGGCACTGCATCTCTCTGCCAAAATGTCCCAAGATGCGTAACCAGTAATCAGGTGTTTTTTGTTCCCTGCAGCCACTGACCAAGGTGGGCATTCCCAGGGAGAGCTCCATCGTCTATCTCCCTGATGTCCAGTTCTTGTTCCCCTGTCTTTGTCATCCTCTCACCCTGTCGCTATCATGGCACTGCCCTGCAGCCAAAGGCTGGGCATTCCACCAGGAGCCTCCTGTTGGCGGGGGTGGCGGGGGGGGGGGTGTACATAGCAGAGGCCAAGTTTGCTTCCTGCTGAAGTGCAAAGAAGAAAAGAGGAGGAAAGAGACTGCAGTCCCATGTTCCAAATGTCTAGTGTTTCCCTAGGGAAAGATGTAAAGATTGAAGGCTGCCCAAACTCCTGTTCCGGCCCCTGTGCAGGCTCTGGAATGGGGATGGAGGTGCATGGACAGTCCCGTCCATAACTTCTGGCACAGCCCCCTTTCAATCTAGGTAGGGGCTTTGGAGAATGTCTGTACCCGTGCAGTTTCCTGGGCCAAGGGAGAGTGTCACGCCACTATATTCTATCATCCAGAACAGCTATGCTATTATTTGACTTGCAGATTATCACATTGCAAGTGAATTTTCAAAAATATTTATGTACCAAATAAAGGCTTGCTTGCACAGGGGTATATATCCATCTATTACACTGAATCATATTCAATTTATAACACATTAGGTTCCCCAGGGCTTTTCCAGTGACATCAAATTGTTTCATTCTAATGACTCGTTACAATCCCAAGTGCGCCAGGGGAAGTAGGCTGGTCCTCCTTCAGTGGTAAAATCTCCAGGATACAAAACTTGGGAGCTCTTTACCACCATGTGTAAAAAGCTGGTCGGCTACAGAGAGATAGAAAGGAGCTGACCCAGAAAGAGAAGCAAAAGCGGGAGATCGCAAGGAAGTCCTGGCAGAACCAAAGTCCCTGGATCTTGTTACTCCTGAAGTCTCACCATCTCTCCATCCTTCCTGCCGCTTCATTGTTCAATTCTTCCCTGGATTCCATGAGCAATCTTCATAATTGCCAATTAAATTCTCTCCTTCACTAAGCATACTGCCTCACATAAAACTGCAATTGTATAGGAAGTCTAACAATTTATATTCCCATGACACGATTGAGATATAGGAGCTGGGATCAACTGTCAAGAAAGGGATTGCTTTCACGTCCCCTGCACCAGGTTACCCTCACTGCCCTCCAAATTTCATTAATGGGTCTGGGAAGCTGGGTCAGGCACTGGCTGGTTCCAACTGCTCAGGCAACATGCCAGAGAGGGAAGCCAACAGCACAAAGAACACCTAGCTCCAATTCTATGGCCAACTGTTCAGAGAGCTAAGATGGGCATTCTGTGGCCATGCACGTGACTCGCATCCCTGCTTGGACCAAAAGAAAACAGCAAAGGTGGCCAAGAAACAGATCTAGATGATCAGTAAAGCCTGACTTCAATCTCCCTAAATGAGGCTGAGCTGCAAAGTGGATACTGAGCTATTTTTGAACTGTTTATAAAGACAGGACATGGACTTTACAAAATGGTCCATTTAACACGAAATGTTTGCAAATGATGGGGCTAATTTCTCAAGCTAAAAAATTATAACAAGCTGACTTTCAGGATAACCACTGGGGTCCTTAGTGACAGGCTCACTGGATGGCAGTAATCTTTCTGGAATTATAAAGTAATCACTTAATTTTTGACAAGCAGAGCCAGGAAAGGTTTTCGATTTTGTGTTTGCTAATTGTCAATGGTTAGTTAGCAAGTGGGTTACTTAGAAAACACAGATGCAGTTGTAACTGGATGATCTCAGAGAAACAGCTGGAAGAATTCTGAGCTTGGGCAATTTTTGATACACCTACACACTCACACTAACTCTATAAGCCAACTTTCCTTCTCACACGCTGCCATCGTTGCCCCTCCCAATCTAAGCTTCGCACTGACTCTGCAGAGCTTTCTCAGTGCAGGATCATGGTTCGCCTGGCCAGCTCTCCGGCTCTCTGGTAGCCTGGCAGAAAAGAATTATTCGAGCCCTTTCTTACAAGCAGTCTGTTTTTTTCTCAGCCATAAACCTCTTCTCCATATCTAAGAACCCTTTGTGGTAAAAAAATATATGATCGCATGCATTACTTAACACACATCTGCTGACTTTACACACTCCTGGAGGCAAATGCGTTTCAATTTGAAAGAATTTAAGAATCTAGCTAAGTGAAGTCAGCCATACAATGAGACACCAACATCAAATGCTTTCACTGACATGTGGAATCTGAAAAAAGGATAGAATGAACTTTTTTGCAGAACAGATACTGACTCACAGACTTTGAAAAACTTATGGTCCCCAAAGGAGACCATTTGGGGGGTTGGGGGAATGCACTGGGGTTGTGGGATGGAAATCCTATAAAATTGGATTGTGATGATCATTGTACAACTATAAATGTAATAAATTGGGTAAAAAAAAATTTTTAAATAAAGTGTATTATCCTCATCAAAAAAAAAAAAAAAAAAGAATCTAGCTCCTAAGTTTAGTATTCAACTCTTGAAACCCTCAAAGTCTAAAACATGGCTTGTTGGGGGAAATACAAATTTAGGGATTCCAAGTAAAGACTTCTGGAATGAAACTATGTGAGTCCTTGCTTTACTACTGGATAACTGTGCAGCCTTGGGATAATTCATCAACACCTCTACATGTAATTCTCTTCATCCATAAACCTAGGACAATAATCATACCTTATATTTTGTTAGGATTAAATGCAACCAAGTATTTCAAAAACGTAAGCCATTTACTAGTGACAGAATAAAAGAACATTTCTGCTTTTTTATTTCACTCTTCACACAGTGAATTTTAATTCATCTTTCATTTTTTCTATACTGAGGGAATATACCTATGCAATTTCTTTGAAAATTGTTTTTAACTCTGCTCAACTAAAAACTATTATATTAATCAGTTATTTCCAAGAACTAGAGGTTAGCAGGCAAAAGTCACTAGCCTTTGACCAATTCTCTGATTTCAACTTAGTTTTTCTAAAAATGAGTAACTATTTGATTTCTGATATCTTGATCAAATCACTAGCCTTTACGCCTTTTGATTTTGCCATTCAACATAACATCGAAGTTGGGATTGCTTTCTTTAGCAGTGAGAGATTGATGCTGCCAGTAACAGAATTATAGATGGGTACATGAAAGAGAAGGGAACACATTTTTAGAAAATAAAGCGTGAGAAAGGAATGAGCATTCAGAGTTAACGAGATGCTAAGAAGTCTTGAATTGGCAAAAGCAGGAGTAAAGTGCTACATATCTGTGAATAAATACAACTGGTTATTAGTTTATTTTGATAGCTTTAAAACACACAAAAAAAGAATGGCAAATGTGGCGTAACTGCAATGACACATCTGCTTTGAATTTCAGAAAAAATAAGAAACAGTGACTGGAATTAAGGAACAACTCGAAGGCTGCTGTGATGATCTAGATAAGAGATCAGGAGACCTTGAACTGATACGGTGGCTGAAAGAAGCCTGCAGAAAAGGTGCGTATGGGGGAAAACATGAAACACATATCAATAGGACATAGAAAATATACGAATGTACTACAACTGATAAGGCAAATGTAACTTTCAAGTGTCACACTTTGACTCTTGAGAAATTGGTGCTATAGAAAAGTTAAGCAGAAAAGATAAATTTGTGTGTTATTGTTTTTGTTGTCATTATGTTCATTCATGAAGATGGGCATAAAATAACGGTAAAAGGCAATGTGTGAAGGAGGAAGTCTGAGCAGTTTGCCTCTTTTACTGAAGAGGGGCTAAAAACAACTCAGCCCACTATCTGACTCAGCGAGGAAGCTTGTCATGTGATACAGCCTTTGAGAAGAGAATAGAAGAAAATAATTATCTGAGATAAATCAAACCATCAGCACAAATATAAATTCTAAATAATTACTGCATTGCTGGCATGGGAACCTTAAGCCAAAATATTAAAATCAAGACTGATCCAGAGACTTGAAACCTCAAGACGCCAAGGGATCAAATGAAACATTGGTGCATGGGACATGAAGGATTCTGAGAGGAAAATTCATCGAAATTGATAAACTACATCAGGAAATAAAACACAATAGAGACAACAGATGCAACAACAGGGGAACTGAAATTCAAAAATTGGATATTAAGGAAAATCTGAAAAATGTCATAAATAAGTATGCTTAAAACACTTAAAGAGACAGAAGGAATAAAAACAAAATTGAAAGAACCACACATTACAAATTATGAAAAACACACAAATTTTGAAAAGAACCATAAAGTGTTTTCTAAAATATAGCCGTTCAAATTTCAAAAAGGAAATCAATGAATTAAACAGCAGATTAGACTGAGCTAAAGAAACAACTTATGAAGTAGAGAGTAAAACTCAAGAAAGTATCCATCCTCCATAAAGAAGTTAATGAAAACAAAACCATAGCGATGACATAAAGACAAATGTATCTTTTCTAATCAAATTTTCTATATCACCAATTTCTCAGGAACGAAGGTGTGACACCTGAAAGTCATATATTTTTTTGGTGGGGGGGGAGGGGGAGAGGGGATCCAATATATAAGAAAATGCACATGAGATAAATATAGCAGTAAATTTCATTTACCTAGAGACAAATTACATGCTTGAATTGTGAATGTAGTGAATAATAGTTAAGAATTTAATTAAATATGATGCTATTTGCTTCCTAAAATTTGGGACACCTAAGGAGAATTTTATTCATCCATATTTTTGAAATGAGACATCCAAGAAAGTCTGAATACCTTCTTTTCTCTCAATAAATTTCCCTACAGCATCAGAGTATAAAAGGATTCCATTGGCTTTGTAACTGCATTAAAAGTAGGATCACATTTACAAAATCTGCCATTATAGTTTCTAAAAATCCCAAGAACCTTATAAATACTTAAGTTGAAAGAATGCAAGCCATAATACCTCAAATGAATTTGGTGCCGCAGTTCAATTCCGTGTTTTGCTTCTCTGCTACATGTTTTGACTTTAAGGGTAAACTTAAAGACTTAGAGAGATAGAGAAAGAATATGAAGGAAATCCACAGAGTCTTATGTAAATTTAAAGACTTAGAGAGATAGAGAAAGAATATGAAGGAAATCCACAGAGTCTTATTTCTTTGTCTCGGGATCATGAGGAGTATAGAAGTAAGTGGAGTTTGTTAACAGACTGATTACATAAGTTTGTAGATACAGTACTTAAAGATTTTTAGCTGTAGAGAATATAATTATCTACCTCTTTCCTTCTTTCAATTCTGCCTTATACATTAGTTCTAACAAAAAAAATCTACCTTTCAGGAGTTTCTGCTGTGGCACAGTGGGCTAAGGATCCAGCATTGCCACAGCTGTGGAGTGGGTCGCAGCTGCAGACAGGATTCAATTCCTGGCCTAGGAACTTGCATATGCCAAAGCTGCAGCCAAAAAAAAAAAAATTCTACCTTTCAGAACTTCCCTTCTGGCCTGCCCAGAAGAACCATAAAGCAGAAACTAAATCCTCCTTTCCCGTGAACAGCACGCTATTACAGATATTAAGAGAGTCCTATCACTCATGTCACCCCTAAATCTTTTTTTCCTCCAGTTAGGTACCCCTGGTTAATAAGACCACATCTTTAATTTTTAAAAGTCTTTGTTTCCCAATAAGAACTGTGGAGGAATTCAGTCAACCGCAAGAGCATAACTGCCTAGAAAATGCATTAAAGGGAAGGTAGATAGGAAACAGGTCATAGTACATCATTATTTTTAAACCATTCAATTATAAATTGACATTAGATTAATACAGATGGGCATTAATATCTACCAAGTATCCCATTCATACCCAGACAGAAACGGAAAGGAACCCCCAGCAAGCTGAAATAGAAATGAATACATTTTCAAAGGGGTAAGCACGGTCCTTTGAGAAAGGTCCTAAGGGTTTTGTTTGTTGCTGGCTTAACACTGAATTATTCTTCAGAAAAAAATTAAAGAAAAAAAAAAAAGACTACGGTTTAAACTGCAGGAAGGTTTGGTTTGCCTAGGACTTAGCCATGCCTGGGCCTGACTGTAGAATCGCTGGGTTCAGTTCCCAGGGCTCCAAGTGCTCTGGGGCCTCAAGACTCTCTCGGGAAAGAACTCTTCCCGAGGAAAAGCTGGTGCACCATAAAGCCTGAGCCCAGTCTGAGTCCCAAGTCTCAGGGCTGCAAGAAAAGAATAAAGAAACCAATAAACCAACAAAAAGCTTGTTGACTACACTCTCCAAAGATGAGTGGGAGGGCAGATGGCATCTGTGTCCTCTTTGGATGCTGTGTGATAGGGTGCTGTGCTCAGGGAAGGTGCAATTCTTTCCTCATCTGATGCTACTTTGTGGCACCAGCTGTTCAATCAAGGAGAAGTGACGTCTGACTCCGAGAGACTATGTGCTTTTTATACGTGACTTTTAAAACTTGGAGAAAACAAAAATGAAGAGGGTAAAGAAAGCTTAGAAAAATACTGATAAACCTGGTAAGAAAAAGACCACAGTGGATAAGAATTTAAAATGTGAGACTTGAGACTCAGTAAGATGAGAGAAGAGCAAAATAATCTGCCTCCTTTTGATTCAACTAAATATAAATCCACTGGTAGTAGATTTGTGAACACTGGTGCCTTCCATATTTTTGATGAGTGCTGTGGCTTCTCCTGGTCTGTAGTCTGCTCCAGACCTAACTGGGGCTTCAGCCAAGTTCTCGCTGAAACATCTGAAAAACCGTAATAGCTACTGAAGAGGCTTCAGATGCTTCTCAGACACTGCTGTGGCCTGCATCTGAACAAGCCAACTTCGTCTTTAATGCCTTAATTTTTTTTTTCATGGTCATCAAAAAGAAAAACACAATGAGTTTCTTTAAAGGAAATATTGAAGATACACAAATGCAAAATACTCTTGTTCCTCTATTAAGACCGTATCTTACAAACATATGGTTCCCTCTATATCATGTTTGAATGAATGAGCAGATAAGTAAATAAGGAAACACTCCTAAAGGCACATAAAATCAGGAAATAGACAACTTTAATTTCATGAAGTTTCAGACTGAAGCAGGCAAACAAAATCAGAGATTTCCTCGTCTGCCATGACTCAGTGCATGGCTTTGGGAAAACCTTGTAATTTCTCCATACTTCAGTTTCTCACCCTATAAAAGGAGTATATTACTTGAAATTTAATTCCCTCACAGCAGTGAGCGTTTTGATTCAACATTTATAAAAGGCTTTTTAGTGTCCCTGATTAATAGGCAAAATACTGTGGTAGCTGTATAATCCGCTTTCCAAAAAGCATAAAGGTAACTGGTAAATCAGATGTAAAATAATACTTTACTTGAGAAATAAATACCGGTCACATGCATTACTTCTCCATTCCGTTTTCTAAGTAATAAAAATGACTTCTCACAGAAAAAGTATCAAATTAATGTGCAAGCCAGCTGAAGTGTTATCATCACAGGCTTACCTTCATTTGGGGGGAAAGGCAGTTGTTTTGTTTTTTCAGACCGTCCCGCATGTTTATATGGTAAAGTCAGGAATGCTGGGCTTGGGTTTGAAGGCCTCTAGCGTATTCATTGGTTTCTGGCATTCTAACGCACTCTACTCTTATAACCATAAAAGTACTCTTGAGTGCTTCTGGAAATATATAACAAATCCTTAATCAATTTAAGACTGTTTTAACTGCATACATGAAATTTCTTGGGAGGAAAATGTTAGCTATTCTACACACATATAGTACTTAGGTTAGCAAGAGAGTTCCTTCTCAAAGGCACAGAGCGGTCTCCCCGTAGTAATATAATTTTCAGTTTTATGTGCCTAAGTCCTATTGAATCCCTTAGAATAACAGGAAATTCTGCAGGAAAAAAAAAAAAACTCACAAAAATTGATAGCCATATTTATCCACTGCTGAAGGAATAAGTTAGCTCTTTTGAGTTGACTTACTCTTTTAAGGCACTAGGTAACCACTAAAGGTTATTCGCCAAAAACTTAACTAACCAGAAACTTTTAAGAACTGAATATTCTAGAGACAGGCTGGTCTAAATATAAGACTCTATCAATAAAGCCAACTGATTAATACACTTCGTTTTAAACCTTTTGTGTCATATTCCTTGAGCCAGGACTTGAGTAGCCATTCTCTGGATTTTGATGCATTAATGTTAATTTTCACATTAAACTTATTATAACATGTCACAGATGTACAAATCAGAATACTGATAAGACACAGTTGGCATTCTGACACGTGGTAACATTTAACAACACACGTTCAGAATGGAGTGACTTCATTTATAATAATATGATGTCTATGCCTTTCTGAAATATGTTTAAAAGCCATGGTAATATATGGAGGGTGCTCAGAACTGTGCCTGGCACAGAGTTGGCTCCTCACAGAATAATATCCAATTTCTCATAAATTCTCCTCAACAATATCAGAGTTAAGGCCATTTCTCCTACTAATTACTACAAATATTTTATGGAGCTAAGTAAAAACACCTCATGAATATTGTATACACTGCGTTTTTTTCTTCCCACCAATTAGTCTAAGAACTATGAATATGTATAATAATCACTCATATGACAGAGTAGTAACAATTTTTAAGTGAGATATTCACTCCCTATAACACAGATTTGTTACATGTGTGGTCAACAGAATTATTTGCTCTTATCAGTGAACTCTCCCAATTAGTGTACAAGCCTCAAGGAAATCTACTACTATAAACCTCCTTACTAACCAGAACACTAAAAACTGCAATGGTCAATAAAGCATAAAATTTTATCCTTAGCTTTGAGGACTAAGAGGTAGGCATCATCACAGGGATACAAGGTTTTATAACCTTTTCAGAATGTATTTTGGCACCATTTAAGCAAGATGCACACACTCTTTCATCTATTAATCCCACATTCAGAGTTTTATATATAGGAATTTGGGGCAGATATACAGAAAGATATACAAAAATCATGACTGCAACATTCTTTATAACAGTAAAAACCTGAAAGCAACCTAAAGATATATCAAGAAGGGAAAAACTCTAAGTATAAAACATTCATACACTGAAGAGAAATACCTCATGATATGAACTAATGTGGAAAAGTATTCAAAATACAGCAAATCAAGAGCAAATTTTAAGACAACTGATGATCCATTCTGGCTTAAAAATATAAAATAAAAATACATGAGATCCTCATGAAATTCTTACATTTACCCATGTATAGAAAGGAAAAAAAAAGTCTGAAAGGAAGTACTTTGACTTGATTTGTGGGAGATGCAGGAGATGGATAAAGTGAGGGACATCTACTTTTTTATTTTAAAGATATCCACACTTTTAAACTTTTTAGTCAAATGTAACATACACACAAATATGCAAATCAAAAGTAGACAGCTGACAAATTTTTATCAAATCAATACCCCCTGGTCACAATCAATCAGACTAAGATAAAGGATACTGTCAGCATTGCAGAAGCCTCTCTCCTTGCCTCTTCCAGCCAAGCCCTTCAAGGGCACCTCTTATCATATCTGTTTTAATATGGAACACAACATATGGATGACTTTTATCGTCTCTTTGTTTTTTAAAGGCTGATTTAAAAAAAATCTTGCTTCAGTGGCATGAAGGGCCTTTTTTTGGACATTAAATACACTCAACAGTGTATTCGAATAAATCAATAAATATATTGATCATTTTCAGTGTCTTTCTGGTGTACTCTCAGTTATTCCTTATGACAATTCCACGTGACAAGTACTGCTATTAGCCCATTAACACACGCACACAGGCGGCAACTATGGCTAAGCAGCTCAGTAAATAACCTCCCCAAGGTTACACCTCTGCTGAGTGGCTACAGGGCCCAGATGGATACACACATAAAGACTGTCCGAGTCCAGTATCTGCAACTCCTTGTCAGGCTCAAACAAAGAAATATAAAGGCAGCAAGCTGTAGAGCTGGGAGCACTAAACTCTGAATAAATCACTTAATGTTTCTAATCCAGTATTCATTTGCAAAAGAGTGAGGTTAAATTCCCCTTCTGATCTGAGTCTCCGATAATAATGTGACCTATTAAAATGCAGAGAAAATAGGCTTCATCACAATGCAATGCAATCACATACTGCATTCAGAAATGACTCATACGAGGAAATAAAACCACAATTTTCAAAACTATTGGAAACAATAATTTCAATTTAATGTTATTTTTGGACACAGGAGGGGTTTTTTTTTTTCCCCTAAATAAGCAATTTGGTGGTTTTGAAGGGTCTTGCTCATCTTTTTCTGTGGAAAGTGCCTGAAAACAAACCACGAGAAACGAAACAGAAATGTTTCTTCCTAAGTGGTGCCTGAAAAAAAGACTGCATTTCTCTCACCAAAAGGCCACATACTCTTTTCACTGATATCTCTAGGATTGTTGGGCCTTCTCCCATATTTTGAAACACTGACCTAAACAAATACAGAACATGCTCCCTCGCAGATGAAATCTACAATTCTGAGAGGTAACAATTCTTCAAAATAACATGACATGTATCTCCACAGAAATCAACCAAAGGGGCCGAAGTTCACTTCCGGAGGAAAGTGGAAGTAGAACCGCAATCTGCCTTTTCGATTCCAATGTATTCCAAATACCAGTTGATGCCGGCCCTATCTTTTTTTTTGCTAGAGTACCAGTAATACTTTGGTACAAATGAAGCTTTAAATAAGTCAGAGTGAAAAATAACCAATAAACAAACTCCCATGACCATGTGCAAAAAAGAGTCCGTTTTCAAACACAGAAACAGGATTCCTTCTACATAGCTGTCTGGTTTGGGATCTATGTCCTTTGAAGACACACAGGGACTAGGGCAGCTAGTGTATTTCCATGAGTACCCCAGGCACAGGGGCTACAGAGGGGGAAGGACACGGTCTCCCCCCTCAGGGACTGTCTAGAAGACAGACTCACACATAATTAGCCCCAGTACAATGTGCTTTTATGTTAATAGCCCAAATAAGGTGCCACAGTATTACGGAGAGAAAAGAATTAATCCTGCCTGAGCCTTCGGGAAGGCTTCCCAGAGGAGGTGATGTTTGAGTTAAACCTTGAAAGAGGAGTAATTTTTTTTTTTTTTTTTTTTTGTCGAGTTAGGCAGCAAAAGGAAGAGGCAAGTAGGTTAAGGGAGTTGAGGCAGTGGAGGACAAGGGTGGCAAGAATATCTCAGGGAAAGAAAAGGAAATGCCTAATTGCATTTTATGTCACAGAGCATTCATAAAAATAGGTAAGTCTTTGATTCATATCCACTGTACAAAGAAATCAACCTGAGAAAACAGATACGTGACTTGTGCTCTCGGCAGGGTGAGGGGGTGGGTTCCCTGATTTATGAAACCAAGAAGTGTTCCTTTGGAAAAACAGAATTTCTGGTTTACTAGCTGTTCTTCAATGACTAAAGGGCTACCAGACTTCCTGTTCAATGTCAGGCATCAAGTGCCCGGATGGACTCAAGGCTTGCTATGCCTTCTTTGGACTTCATGTCAATGCGTGGAGCAAAAAACTCTCCTCCACTCTCTGAAAACTCATAATTTAAGTCCTTGACTTATAACTCCCACCTAACCCCCCTGGAAGGGCCTCCCTCTGTCACTGGGTTACCCAGCACCCACTTCATCTCTCTGCCAACAAGTAGCTGAGAAGATGTCGTCGTCTTAGAAAACAGAAAGATATTTTTGGTTACTCACATATTCATAGCCACTTTTCCCCCTTAAGAATATATTTCAAAAACTAAAGCACAAATCAAAGGAAAGACAGAGACAGATAGATGGGGGACGGGGGGGACGGGGGCTTGTTTTCAAGTCCCTCTGCCCTGCCTGCCTGAGCATCAATTAGTAAATGATGTGAAATCCCTGGGTCTGTCTGACTGCTTCCAGGTAACATGATTACCTGCTTAATACAATTAAAGTCAAGTCACTAAATCAGACAATACATATGTGTAGAATTTCAAGTATCCTTATAATCACTAGTGAGATAAAAAAAAAAAATCTATACTGTTTAGACCTCATAGGACTATCAGTCTAATCATGTATTTATAATATTGTTTCATACTTCAAAATAATTTTCACATTCAACGCCAAACTCGTGTAGACAAAATTATCCCCTCACACTTGTTAGTGTTTTATGTTCCCGTTTTGTTCTTCTCACTAATTTTTGAAACATCTTTCATACACACCTAAACTAGGCAAAGGGCAGATGTAGTACTCAGACAAGTCACATCTACTTACAGTCAACTGCATATCAATTCATAGACAAAAGGTGAATGTCAAGATTAAACCTATAGAATGAGAACATAAGCTGAGGATCCCATAAGTCAATCAAAGGAGTCTTTACACACAATAGGTTCACTTTTACATTCTTCAAACTGTACCAATATTATCAAACTCAAGATCCTGAAATCGTGGCACAAACTGAAAGCTAAGACACACTTTGTTTGAAACGTTCTCATTACAAATGAGCAAATGACTTAACTGATAAAGTATTCTAATCTTCAGCAGATGTGATTATAGATAATACTTTGACAGCACAGACTAAAAAAAGTAAAAACAATTCTTATTGCTAAATATGTGATTATAGATAATATTTTACTTTTGACACTACAGACTAAAAAACATAAAAAAAGTTCTTATTGCTAAATATTTATGGGAAAGACAAGGAACTGTCATTATTAAAAATGAATCAAACATAGCTATTAACAAGGAACAGTAAGAATAACTTTTAAAATAGAATAACCTTTAAAAAATCACATAGGTGACTCAAATAAATATATACTTCCAACCTACTTTCCTAAGTATTCTGCTCCTCCTACTCATATATTGTGTCCAGAAAAGGAAAATATGCTGATGATAGTTAATCTGTATAAAGCTATCTGTAAAACCCCTCCTTATAAAACTTATCTATCAACACAGACCAGTAAGAGTGGTTTGATAGTTGTGTTTAAACTTAGGAGGAAGGGGAGTTCCGGTCATGGCGCAGTGGTTAACGAATCTGACTAGAAACCACGAGGTTGCGGGTTTGATCCCTGGCCTTGCTGAGTGGGTTAAGGATCCGGTGTTGCCCTGAGCTGTGGAGTAGGTCGCAGAGGCGGCTCGAATCCTGTGTTGCTGTGGCTCTGGTGTAGGCCAGTGGCTACAGCTCCAATTAGACCCCTAGCCTGGGAACCTCCATATGCCGCAGGAGCAGCCCTAACAAAAAAGGAAAAAAAAAAAGAAAAGAAAAGATAAACTTAGGAGGAAGGTATGAAGACTCTCCACACTTGACTGAAAGTAGAACAATCCTCTCATGCAAGATGCCTAGGAAGATTTTGACATAATGTATCAAGTAATCTTAAGATCGACTTTGGCTGTGGGTTCTCAGCAGGAGGCAATTTTGCTTCCAGAGACCATCTGGCAATGTCTGGAAAAGCTGTTATACTAGGGGGAGGGTGCTACTGGCATCTAGTGGGTAGAGACTAAGGAAACCGCACAACACCCAGCAATGCAGAGGGTGGCTACACAGACACCTCCACAACAAATTATCCAGCTCAAAATATCAGTGATCAGACTTTGAGAAGTACTGGTTTAAATACACCGAGGGATTCAGGCCCAGGAACAGTAGTAGGATCTTTTTTATTTTCTTTTAGTATATACAGATGCACCTGGCAGTACTTCCAGGGAAGCAGTAACGTCCCCTCCTTCCTCAGCCCCACTCTGCCATACTGTCACATTTGAATCCAAGGATCAAATGATCCAGTCTGGAAACAGAGATGCTAATGACCTCCTACTGTCTCTGCAAAGATAAGAGTCACAACTATCTTTTTTCTTTTTATTAAAGTTAGTTCATTTACAGTGTCGTGCCAAGTCTTGCTGTACAGCAAAGTGACCCAGTCACACATATACATATATACATGCTCTTTCTTGTATTATCTTCCATCTTGGTCTATCCCAAGAGACTGGACACAGTTCCCTGTACTATATAGCTATCTTTAATGTTATCTTTTAAAAAGTTTACACTGAGTACAAGATCACGGCCGACTGAGAATTATACAAGCTCTTATAATTGGTGCCTTCAGGCTGAAAAAAAGCAATGGGGAAAGCAAATACTGGCTCTATAACAAGAGTACCACAATCAAATGTTTTTATAGGCGCTTAGAGTAGCTGAGGAACTGCACAGACGCAAGGCTTTAAAGATCTAGATTACTATATGTGAAAGTATTTGGTAAAAGAAATGCTGTCCAATGTAAATGACCCAAACTGAGTTTTCTAATGTCTTCTCTTTTGGCTCCAAATACAGCCTCAGATTTGCCAAGATCACCCCGGAGTATTAAATTTGTATTTGAACCCCTGGGGACTCATATTAAGGCCCCCAGTCTATGACCCCAAAAAGGACTTTCAGCTCTAAGTGTCTCTGGAATGTTTTGGAAAGATACTCCAATGGAAGGAACACAATCATATCCATAATGTCTAGGACTCATATCAGACACTATTCTAAATGTTTTATATATATTTGTTGAATCCTCATATGAACTCCATGAAGGGTGTTCCCTATTACACATGAGAAAACTGAAGCAAAACCAGTTTACATAACATGCTCGTCATTACAGAGTCACTAGTGTCAGAGCTGGGGTTGAAGCCCAAGCAGCCCAGCTCCATATTCTTTGTACTTGACCACTGTATTACAAAAAGCAGTGGGACCCTCAGATTTCAAATACCAAGAAATACCCACATCTCCAGAGATCTTCAGTGTCCTTGGCTTATCCACTAGATTACTGATATCCCAATGATCATGTGCAAAATAAATACATCTCTATATCATCACACCCACACACATAAGCTGGGCCTGGATTCAGAGATGCAGTTCTACTGGATTAAGACCAAAAATCCCTAAGGTTGCTCTTAAGGCTGTCCTGACTTGTAATGGTCACAGCTGTTCCTGCTGCTCCCAATACTGATGGCAGAGACTGTCCAGTGCCACCTGCCTTCATCCCCATTTCCTTCTCTCAATAGGAATTCACTGTCCCCTATCTACTGGAAATATAGAATGGCAAATACTGGTCATAGCCTCAGTATATTCTCCACCTACAGCAGGATTTAAACTCACATAACCTACTCCATTTCAATGTGGCAAGTGCTGAGCTCAAGATGGAAACTGGGTGTTTGGGGAATAAAGAGAAAAAAAACATCCAACTCAGCCTCTGGTGATCAGAGGAGGTACCATTTTGCATCTTGAAAAAGAAGCAAAAGAGGGAGTTTTGGAGGAGGGAAAAGATCTCTTCCAGTAGAAAGAACCACCTGCACCAAGGAATTAAGTGAGGGGGGGGGGGTTCCCACTATGACTCAGCAATTAAGCGGGGGAGTTCCCAGTATGGCTCAGCAGGTTAAGGACACACGTAGTCTCTGTGAGGATATGATTTCGATCCCTGGCCTTGCTCAACGGGTTAAGGATCTGGTGTTGCCTCAAGCTGCAGTGTAGGTTGCAGATTCGACTCCAATCTGGTGCCGTGGCTGTGGTGTAGGCCGGCAGCTGCAGCTCCGATTCAACCCCTAGCCTGGGAACCTCCATGTGCCGCAGGTGTGCCCTTAAGAAGAAAAAAAAAAAAAAAAAAAAGGAGAGAGAGTGAGAGAGAAATGAAGTGGAAATGACCAGGGTGTATTTGAGGACTGCACTTTTCCATGGAGCTGGAGAAGAGATTTCTTGTGAATGGCTGGTGAGAGGTGAGAGGGGAAACTTGAGCAAAGTCCTCAGCATGAAAGGCCCTGTAGGTCTTGCTAAGAGTTTTGGAATTTGTCCTATGAGCAGTAGAGAATTTTTTTTTTTTTTGTCTTTTTAGGGCCACGCCTGTGGCATATGGAGGTTCCCAGGCTAGGGGTCTAATCAGACTGTAGCCACTGGCCTACACCAGAGCCACAGCAACTCGGGATCCGAGCCGAGTCTGCAACTTACACCACAGCTCACAGCAACACCAGATCCTTAACCTACTGAGCAAGGTCAGGGATCGAACCCACAACCTCATGGTTCCTAGTTGGATTCATTTCCACTGCACCACAACAGGAACTCCTGGAAATCTTTTTTTAAGAATTCTAAGTCAAGGAGAGACCTTCTAAAAATTGTGAATAAAGATGGTTGAACATTCTCAGGATGGGAAGAGAGTCATGGAAACAGATCCTGTACAGACCACAGTGGTCCCCCAGGAGAGACAGTCAAGATATCACAACCATACACTTTACAACAAAGACAATATGACCAAGTGTGTGTAGGACAAGTGTCCCCTAAAGCTAACATGATAATCTGAGGATTAAACCTATGAACTCGGTTACCAGGGTTAACTCACCAGGTTAACCATAATGGTGTGTGCCAAGAAAAAGTAGACCTCATCAGAATAACAGACTGAAAGTCCCAAAGTCTTCAAAATTTTCCAAAGTGGAAAATTTCTACTCGTTTCACTACAATTTTGGTACCTCTTCTGCAACGCTGCTAATGAAAATGCATTTAATAAGCATGTACCATGTGCCCAGAACTTTGCTAGGTATTTTCCTGAATGAAGTTTTTAAAAACTCAAGTTGATAACTGAGAAGACAAAACAGATCTAAATTGTCTTCTCGGGTCAACTACAAAAAACGAAACAGTAGCGTCATCTTAATATCTGAAGTTCATGCACAAAATTTCAATAGCACTGATGTTCTTGACCTACTCACTGTGATCTGCATTTTTAAGTTACCTACTAGAAGCACAACTGGAGATTAACTGAAAATCGGCAAAAGGAAATTTGAACATGCCTCACCCACCTTTGATTAAATTTAGCTAGCATTACTTGATTCATCATCATATGTAAATCCATATTTGCATTAAAATAGAACATTTTAAGTGAAAAGAATTAGCTAATTCAGAGACCTGTGGACTCTCCGCATCGTCATTGCTTTCAATATACGGACACCTGAAGTTAGAAATAGTCAATCTCTTTGTTGGAACACTCAGGTCTTTTCAAATCTTCTAACATGAGGGAGTTTGGAGTCAGAGGTGAAATGCAATGAATAGATCCCTCTGCTGGGGATATGCAGAGGCTTGTGAATTGCGTACATGACCTTGCGGAGAATAAGCCTTCCCAGTATATCGTGCACCTACTTGATTAAGGATAGAATTTCAAATTTAATGCTATTGCTTTTGTGAGTAGAATTAAACTTAATGGTATATGAATGTAAATTTTTATGATTTAATTGGAGCCTTTCATAAGAAATGTCCCTTTCATTTTAAAAAGGAAGGAGGAAAGAATAACAGAAACAGGAGCAATGATTTACCTGGAAATCTAAGGTCAAGTCAATTTACGCCACTGCTGATGTTTCTTCACAGTCTTTAAAGGAAAAAAAGATGCTCTCATAAAACAAACCTTTGCAGGTACAAATCCTATGTGCCTTATTCAAATCTGCAATTCTATGTGGGAAACATTGTGACTTTTTATTTTTCTCAGAACTGAACTAAAATAAAGTTGCAGATTAGTTAATAAGAATATTCAGGTTACCCTAGGGTAAACCGACACCCCTTTTGCTAAGGAATTATACTGGAGGATATTTGAGAGTTGTTTATTTTTCTGTTTTGGGTTTTAGCAGATGACACACTAACATACTTTAGCAGATACCCCAAATTGACCCCTTTTGTTAGAAGACTGGTTTTTTGCAATCTGGATAACCCTTACAGAGATAGATGGAGGCGCCAATGGTCAGAGGACAGCATTGGTGAGTGATTCGCAGGCCACCCATGTCCTGTGTCACTGAAGGAGGCAGCGGATGTTTCTCTAGTGGGCATAGTGTCAGCCTTCTCTTGGACAAAGGGATCAGTTGCTAAATACGTAAATCCAAGTGAAAACCACTGCTTCAGTGAAAAATGCATTAAAGTCATAAAACTGATTAGCAGCAGCAAAACTAACATGCTCACCTAGAGAAAGCCTTAAAAATGCAAAGTAAGTTGAAAGTATTTCTGAAATATGAGTTCATTAAAATTTAAACTTGCCTAGAGTCATCACACAGTCCTCATTAGTTGGCTCAATATGAGCATGCAGATCAACCAGCGTTCAATCTTAAAACAACAGGACAAAAACTGTAAAATGGATAACATCATTCTAAAGGATGAGGCCTGAAAAGCAAAGCACAATTCTACAGGGAAGCTGAATATTTAAAAGGTCTGGACGTACGTTCTTGACACCTGGGAAACATTCTAAAATACCAGTGTCTCCAAATGTAGTCATTTGCCATCCACCTTCATGATTTTGGCTATTTTAGCCAAACACTTGTTCACTGTTACTTAATATGCTTCTTTAAATAGGTGCTTTAAATTTTTTTCCTGCTTCAATCCTTTTCTGGTCTTGCCTTAAAATAAACAACATTATCCAGGAAATTATAAGTTTAATATGAAATTTCACGTATTTTCCTAATATCCTTGGCAACACACATATAACTAACACTATCAAAATAAAATGTTTGTTTGGTGCCACCTAAAAGGAACTCCTGGATGACTGGTGGGAGCAACTACCTAACGCAATGTTTAAGGACAAGGGATCTGGGTTCAGGCTGCAGAGCTGAGATCCTGGCTCCGCTCTACTGTATGCTTCAGTCTTCTCATCCATAAAATGAGAATAATAAAAGTACCTAATTGATGGCACAGTTGAGAAGAGTAAAACTGTCGAATCCACATAAACACCTTCAAGTGTTTTGCAAAAAGTTAAATCGTAGGTAAATGTCAGCTATGATATGATGATGATGATGACTGACAATGAAAATAATGATTAATTACACAGACAGAAAGGTCACCATTACACAACAACTGAACTGACAAGTTTTATTTTAAAATATACTTTAAGATCTGAATATACTTAAGAACATATACTTTGGATATGAGATTTCAAGACGGCTAGTCTATATTGCTTTAAAGCAAGGTCACGTTGAATACATTCAAGTGTGTTCAGAGCAATCAGATTTTGCCTAAAAATTTCAATCTAAAAAAAAAAAAATACCTGTGAAAAGATATTTAAAACCCCTAACAGGATAATATGGTTCTTTCTTTCTCTCATGGCCCAGATCTACATAAAAGTTTACCTACTGTACACACATAAAAGTTTTTTAAACATATGAGTTGTTCTATTAAAACATTTCACATGGGGGACAAAAATTAGAATTCCGGACATTTTAACATGGTGTTACTCTTCATCAGCCATGCACCGAAATCTCAGGGTGAGAAAAGGGCCAGACCACTGCTGAAAGTATCGAATATCAAACTATACTATTATGTCAGTGCCCTAAGATCAATTAGCACCTTTCAATGACAGAAAAGGTTACAGTGAGACGCAGAGGTACACTTTCTGAAACTGTTTTAAACCACCATATAAATGTGGTTTTGATAACTCCAAATGGTTTCTATTTTTAAATTCATCTGTTTCATCTTTTCTTCAGGAAGAGGGAGAAGGAGTTAGGGGACTCAGGGTAGTGGTATTTATTTTCAGTACCACTGGACTAGTAGAAACATGGATGGGACAGGTTAAGAATCACAAACTTCAAGAGGAAAATGGCGAATCACCAAGGCCTATCCTCATGTGCAGAGCTACAAGCAATATTAGGTGACAGGAATGTTTACAAAGTCTTCAAACCTCTTAAAAGTAATCAGAGTTGCTTAGACTGCTTCGGAATATGGGATTCTTGTTTATTTTCTTCCACTCAAGTTCAAACTAAGTGAAGCCAAGTTCAGCTCCACGTATAATTTTCAGCTCCACGTATAATTTAATGACTATTCTCTTCGGTGTCCCTCACGGTAAAACACATCTAACTGCAAAACGCAGTCTCACACATACTGCAATTAAATACACCACTGCATCCCACACACTGCTAAAGCAAGGGCCCGAAAGAGCATGCCACTTCTTAGACCATAGGGAAAAATTCATGAGAGGGGCAGGTACTCTGCAAAGTCATCCTATTCCTCCCGGGTGTTGATTGCACTCACCCAGTAACTGTTGTAATAAAATCCCCCAGTGGTAATTTCTGAATACAATTAGTTTAAGAGATTCTACAGGGAGACACGCAGGAGAGTTTAGAATATGGAAGAATAATATCCACTTGAAAAAGAAACTGTCATGATTATATTCTCACTGAAAACAAAAATAAGGTGTTTCATAGATGGTCTGTTCAGCTCTTCAATGAGAGGATTCGGTACATCTACTTTTGATAGCACACTCTTCTGTTTGTTTCTTAGATGAGTGATCTGAAATATTTACAACCAGACAGTACCTAATTTTAGGTTTTAAGTGCTTTAACAGCTCGGTGAAATATGACCAGCAGCTGCAATACAGAACTATGGTGAATAAACTTCTTATAAAGGGGGGCCTGTTTTTACTGAATGTTCAGTGTTCCTGCATTTACCCAACAGAAAAAGAAAAGATAATGAAAAATATAATAAATACTTGCATTCTTAAATTACTTAACATTTCACTAAGTCTTGAAAAGGATTATCACCCCTCTTCTTGAATTCTGTATAGAAAAAAGTGAGCTTCCACAGGGTGAAATAAGTGTAATTTTTATTATTTGAGAGTTAGAATGTGAACTTTCCAACATTCTGGCTTCTTATAACAATAGTGATGTTTTATCTACTTTTCTAAAACTTCAGGATAACTTAATTTTGCTGCACAAAGTTTTTAAAAATGAAAAACCAAGCCACATAAATCTATTTTTAGACATGGCATCAGTCATTTAGAGCTTGCAACAGAGATTGAAAACATGAAACTGGACACTCTATTTCCCGTGGCTATGTAAAATCTATTTACACCTCAAATCCATAATATAAATAAAAAAGAAAGTCTAAGAAATGGAGGTCTTATTTTTCTTTTGTTTAACTCAGAGGTTTCTTAAAAGGAAAAATAAATTACAGCAAAATGACAAACTACTAAGCTGCCAGTCTCCTCCCCCAAAGAGAAACTTTTATGCAAAGACAACTGGCTTCTATAAATCCTCCAGAATGCAGCATCTGTATTTCTTAATAAGAATAATGATTGTTTTAATAAAAATTTCTTTTTATACAAATCTTAGGGTTCAAACAATTTTTAACTTGAAATAATACTTAAAATAAATATTCTGTAAATATGTACATGTGTAAAATTTTTCACTCTGTAAAGGAAAAGGGAAGTGTCTAACATCTAGTAAAATACTTATTCATAATAAATGAATAATGAAGTATATCCTTTTATTTCAGTTATAACTGTGAAGCAAGCTCTATTATGGTGGCTTTAAAAGGGTAAAGCATACTACTCTCAGGTAACTGGCAAAGGAAAACTGGCTTTTGAAAAATCTATTGATTTTAGACATTTACTTATTATGAAAGACAAGGAGATAGCCCTAATAATCAGAAAAAAAAAACAGCTTTCAAATAATCTAATTATATTACTTCCAAAGCTGCAACTGTCAGAGGTTTTAACTGTCTTATACAGTCACTTCTAAAAAAATGGTTTAACTCTGACTGGCTTACAACCTTTAATGAGGTGGAACAAACTATTTTTATGGTTTATAATAACAGCAAAAATGAATATAGTTCTATCTGCATTTGGTACTGTTGCCATAAAAATCAGATTCTGGCAGTCCAGCTCCACACAAAATAGTTTGCCTCTTCTTATCACTGCTATCTACTTCTCAGGATAGTGTTATAACACACCCTACTATGGATCAAATATTTTGTTTTAGGAATCTCTCCCCGCTCTCTTTCGTGGTTTTTTGGTTCTTAGCTAGCGATTGACCACAAATATTTAAAAAGAAAAAAATAAAAATAAAAGGGACCGTTTCTGCTTAAAACCTAATTCTACCCGGGAAAGGTTATCAAGCAGAATCCTAGTCCTGAAGAGGTTTTTAAAGTAAAACCCAAAACAACCCAACTGGCAAAAAACCATCCTCAGTTTTCAGTACTGTCACCTACGCGTAAATCAAACTCCAAGAGCTACAGAAGCTGAGCCCCGAGGTCCTTAAACGCTCCTATGACTCCCACCTAAGTCCCTCAGGAGCGCGCACTGAAACTGACAGACGCCCGAGAGTGCAAAAAGTGGCCGCGGATAAGAAGAGAAACAAAATGCATATTGGAGAAGATATGTTTAGCTCCATCAATTACGTTGATCCCAGGGTGCCAAGCCAAAAGGGGTAAGGGAGAAAGAAAACTGTTAAGTATGAGCTCTTAATGTGAAACCTAACCTGTTGGTTCTCTTAGGTATCAGATTTTGGAAGTGTCTGGAATGACAGCCAGGGAAGCAAATTAATGGCCAACGGCCCACTGGGTTTGAACACGAGACTCCTGTTACCTCCTCACAGATCAAGTACACAACACACACGCACACGGAGGTGCTCCACGTGGAACTGCTCTGAAACCAAAACACACGCCCCGTCGCTATTCTGCACCTTGGCAGAAAGGGCTGAGGGACCAGCACCTTCCTCCACCGCCCTGGAAGTAGGATTCATGAATGACTCTTTGGCCGCTGGGCAGTACAGGGGACAGAAGCCCGCGGCAAGGAGAGAAAAGATCGTCTCCAAAAGACACCCTTCTACATACACTCACCCAAAGCACAAACCCTATTAGTTTTCAAAGGAAGGGGAAAGAGAGGTGGTGGTGAACGGGGGACGCAGCCACCCCAGATAGAGAAGGTATGACAAAAATTACACTGCGCTCCCTGGTTTCGCCACCGCTCTGCCGCGGCACTTGGTCCCCAAATTCCCTAATAGCTCCAAGCTGCTCTGAATAATGTTTGCAAAACAATGAAACATCTCGAAAGTGCTACTAAACGAAAGTTCTGGCTGCTGTGCTGCGAAAAAGAAAATAAGCACACAAACGATCTACTTCCAAATCTCTCTAAACGACACTAAAGCCGCGAACCGTTTCAAGTCCCACAACCACCCCAGACGCAGCAGGCATTGGAAAGAGAAAATCTGCCTCCCCCCCGCCCGGTCCCTCCGTTTGGAGAAGTTATAATCCCTCCGAGGCATCCGCGTCCCGGGCCAATGAACGCGAGTCCTCTGAAAAAGGGGCCTCTCGTTTCACGGACCCTGGCAAACTGCAGGAGACATTCGGTCCACGCCACATAAAAACTATTAAAGTGGGACAGCCGCAGTTGAACAGCTCGGCTGGTGCCTCGAGATTAGAACACAAGCAGGAAACGTACACACGCACCCAACACCGTGAAAACCCCAGGCGCCTGGGGCCCTCCATGGGATCCGGGTCAGCATACTTGCGTCTGGCTTATCTAGGGGGTCGTCGCAAAATAATGCCACAAGAAGGATGCAAGGGAGACCCAGGGGCTCCCGCCTCGCAGAGGCGGGAACCGAGTGCAGGTATAGAGTGGTGCACCCTGTTCCGCGGGGGCTCCGCGAGGGGCAGAAAGGCGAGGCCAGGGGCCTCGGGGCGTCAGGGCATCCTCCTGGGCAGAACGCACCCTTTGCACTCCGAGCCGCCCAGGCCCTGGGGCAGGCGGCTCTCCGCCACCAAGCGACCACCGGTTCGCTGGCGCCCACACACCTTCCCGCTGTGCACGCGCTTTCCCGGGAGAATCTGCAAGAAGATCCCTCAAACCTGGGCCCCGGGACAGGGGTAGGAAGAGGCACTCACCTCTTCCTCCTGGATCGCCTCCGGATCCCGAAGTTCAGATGTCTGCCCCAGCAGCGGATCCCTGCGTCGGTATTTAGATATTTATTCTCGTTCCTTCCAGGGTCGAAGTTTCCCCTTAGCGCTGTGCCTCTGGTGAAAAGAGGACATCCCCTTCGGCCACCCCGCCCCCCCACAACAAATAGCGTACACCAGTGGGGGAGAGACGGGGCGGGGGGAGAAGCCGGCTGCGAGGGGGAGGAGGAAAGGAGAGGAGCCAAAACTCCTGATCGACGACAGGAGAAAAAAAAAGAAGAAAAGAAAAAGAGAGCGCGCGCCCAGCCACCGCGGTTGCCAGGGCCCAGCTTTTCCCCAAGCTCTTTCCCGCTCCGAAAGAGGAGCGACAACTTCACGAGGCCAGGCTAGAAGTTTTGCGCGGAAGCGGGGAGCGGCGGAGCGTGCGCCGCGCGGCGGGCAGCCTCGCACTTGCGCGCGGGGTGGGGGCGGGGGACGCCGCTGCCGGAGCCCGCGGCCACTGGAGGCCGCCGGGGCCCCCACCCCACCCCCCGAGACAGGCAGTGGGGGGCGGCGGTGCGCGGGGAAGCGACTCCCGTTTATTCGACCTCGGACGACTGCCTGTTGTCATCGTTTGCGGTCCCGCGTGGGGACCGCTCGGGACCCTGAGCGTCCCCGGTGGCGCCGCGGTAATCTCCGCGCCCTCCGCGCCGCCCCCACCCCGCCCCCACTGGCCTGGCGCCGGCCGCTGCCACCTCCCGGCGGAGGGGAGGGACTCGCGGCCGCACTCCCCTCCCCAGACCAGGGAACCGCTGTCTGTCCCCACCTGCTTCTGCCCGGCAGCCCCCAAGTTGTCTCTAACTCCGTCGCTATCCGATCGCCGGGTGTCCACCGCTGCTGGACTCCTTTCCACTTACCCCAGGGGAGGAGACTGAAGGAACTTCGCCTACTTGCAACAACGTAAAGTAAAAAGCACCCCGCGCCAGACTAGGGAGCTTTCTCTGAAGGGAGGAAATACCCTTTTCGATTAAGCTGCATGTGAGGCACCAGTATACAGCCTGGGGAGAAGCTGTGCTGGGAAGGGCCTGGGCCCCTTCCAGCACCGGGCGCAGGTATAGGCATCCCTCCCAGACGCCCAAAGGTCAGGCTGCGACGAGCGACTTCCAAGGCAGCGTCAGAGCTTCCCCAGGCACATTGCTGAAGTGACATTTCATGCGTAAGCCTTCTGCGCATGCATTATGCACCCACGTAGGATTTCATATTCTGTATGCTCACATGTGGCTATTACAACCAGAGACCTCAGCGAAGTAGACAATAAACAGTACATAAAGTTTGCATCCGTTTAATCCCTCTTCGTAAAACCTATTGTTTAACACAAGAACATCGTCTTTAGTTGTCACACTGATTATAAATATTTTAATTCATTGAGAACGTATTGAGTGCCAGTCATTACACTCGTCACTTATGGTACCTGTGAGTTCATGTACCATACTCTATGATGATTATTTAATCCTGTATAAAAGATAAACTGAGGCCAGAAGAAACCTAAGAAATATTCCCAGAAATAAACCCAGTGGTCTCGAAACACAAAGCCTATCATTCAACAAGCAACCCCCCTCACACTGCCTTAAATGTGACCTGAGCGATTACAAGTTAACTGGTAGAAATTACTCCCAAAGAAAATTTAATTTTAATATAGTATCAACTGGATATTCTGCACAAAATTCAGAAAAAAATTTTCACCCTCTACTTCATCTTAGTCTTATGCAAATGCCATGAACACTAAGTTCAAAAGCAAAAACAAATATTGAATATTTGTGGTTTCCACTTATTTTTTAATTAGTGGGGGCATTACCTACAGTTTTTAACAGGCAATGGAAAAGGTGAGGTTGTAAATTTAAACTGATAAACGTGCTTATTGCTGCTCTCATCACTCACTGGGCGTTCTTTCCTGCAGATTTATTTTGGAGGGTTTAGGCATTGCCAGGCTTAATGTTTCCTTTTCTGGTCTCAAGGTAAAAAGGTTTCTGGCTGCGGGTTTGACGCAAAGAGGATTTGGAGCATGATCTAGATCCCATTCCGGCCTGAAGAAGATGCCAGTTAATATATACTTAAGAGAGAAATACCAACGGGCAGATTTAATTAACTTGGCAGATCTTACTTTCTCCATTTTACAGGTGAGAAAAAAAAGGGCTCAGAAATTTTAGCAATTTACTAGTAAACGGCAGACCAGGCAGACCTAAGATTCACACCATCCTCTGTGTAACCCCAAAGACCACTCTTTGCCACTGTGATGCTACTATTATTCGAGGTAGCAGTAAGAAAAATAGTAATTATTTTTAGTGCAGTTCATATCTTGCAGACAAAGTGTGCAATTTAAATGTTTTGGGAATCATTCATTGTCTAGGAATGCTCAGTGGCTACAGTAATTATGTAAAATTAAGTACAATACTGAATATAATATTTCCCTCATAAGGCCACAGATTTTTCAATTTCATTTTGGTATGAAACATTTTGTTTTAGTTTGCCCTCTAAATACAGGTGAGATGATGCATAATTTGGACCAAATAAAAATTTATACTTTAGTACAGCAAAGTGTTCACACAAGTATAATCTTTGTGTATGTTTCTTTACTCCCTTCTAAAATCATATTTTCAGCAATACTGATCTTGCTTTCAAGTTCCTTTGCTCCCACATCATTTTTATACATCTACATAAGAATATATGTACAGAAGTTATCCAAGAAAACATCAGAATTGCATCGCAATATTAGTTATTCAACTTCTTACCACTGCTTTCAGATCCATCTACATAGTCTTAAATAAACATTTGGATTCCACTAGGAGTGATGTAAACTGTCACATTTTCAGTCTACTTTGAAATAAGTCAAGCATAAAAAATGCAAGAATTTTAAGGTTGTACAGGCAAAAATATATTGCTTATTTAAACAAGGCATTATTTCAGCTTTTCTACTGAATACCACTTTTGTCATTGTTGCCACGTCTCGGTCGTATTATTGACTTAATATTTTTCTTTAAGCTACTTTCATTAAATAAGTTTATCTGATAAAGGAAACTTTTATCATCAGCATAAATGGCAAACCCATATAACTTGCCGTGAGTAGAAATGGCCTTGCAAATGACTCTTTTTTATAGAAATAAAAATTATGTATCCTGTCCCACGTAAAACTGTCTCACACACCAGTCTGAAAAACACTGGTTTAGAGAATTACATTTCTCATGTCCCTTGGGCTCTCCAAAACTTATTTTCAGCTATTCCTTTTCCATTACTGTAGAGAAATGTGGAGTTCAAAACTCTTTTTTATGAAATTTAAAATTATGTTATTAGTCAATGATTGATTTCTTTGCCTAAAATATACTTGAAGTATCTGAAACTGAAATGTCTTTTTAAAATTAATTGGTATTATTTTTCTTACTACCTTATTTGTGGTAAAAGTCAAACCATTCCTAAGCCCACAATTAGAAAACAAATTACTCTCAGGAGAGACAATAGAAGTTAGTCATTACTCTTCACCCCCACCCCCCAGCCCCAACAAACACTGAGTTTTAGGACCTAGTCACCGAAAAAGAAACTTTCCAACTGTTAACACCATGAAGTGGCAGCATCTATTGGCTCAGTCTGGTACTGCAGCAGTGCTCTACCAAAGAGAACTAGAGGAAAAAGCAGATCAATAGAGAGAAGTTCAAAGAGCCTAAAAGGACAGGTAAGGAGGAAAATTCTGAAGTCCAAAAGCTGCTAGAAAATTCTAGCAGTGATTCAGAAACACTAGCAGGTCCTCCAGGATGTGAATTAGGCCATCAGAATATCTATAAATGTTCAACTTCATCTGAGAAAGGACATTTGTTATGGGGGAAGAAAAAAATGTGACTTTGTAGTGAAAATCAGTGGAAATAAAAGATTCTCTTGCTAACAATTCCTTTAACCACGCCTTCTGGGGCAGGATGCTCCTGCAGTTACCATCTACTATTTGTTTACTTTTAAACTGTGCATGGCACTATTTTGGCATTGGTTTTATGTTAAGTCAAACAAGCAAAGCCCTCTATGAGCTCATCATCTAAAACTTAATTTTTATTTTAATTGATTTTAAAGGAACCTTAAAGGAACCATTCCATCACTTTAGTAAGAACAAACTTGAGGCTAAAAAATGGAATAAGACACTGTTACCAAACCAAGTTCGTGTGCCCGATGCACAGTGAAGCCAAACAAACTGAAACCTTGGAGACTGGAGCAGAGAAAGGTTTATTGTGGGGCCAAGAAAGGAGAAGGCTCGTGTTCAAAAATTTCCAGTTTCTTGAAGGGGTTTTGGGGGGGATTTTTATAGGCAAATTTGGGGGTGAGGGCTACTGGGTGTGTGACCAGTCTTCTGATTGGTCAGTGATGAGGTAACAGGTGCTCAGCCTGAAATTCCCGTCTTCCACTGGGGGAGGTGGGGCGGGGGGAGGCGCTTAGATTCTGTAGAAGAACTGAAAGGTATTGTTATGTATATTCCTTCAGGAAAAACCAAGACCTTGTTTTCATCACCGCACTCTTATTTCTTGATGGTTCCTCCTTTGTTTCTGCTTTCCCTTACTTCCCCAATTAGTAACTAACTGTTCGAGTCTGCCCTTTGGAACTTAGGAAAAGTCTTAAGAGGCTGAAGGAAGCCTCTTTCCTACAAACTGGAAACAGAGGACACTGAAAGGGTTTATATCCCGCAGTGCAGTACAGGGTCCTATTCGGTTTCAACACTGCATTCACCAAAAAAGAAGACAAAAGTTTCGAAATTTGTAGAAATGATCTGAAAATAGACCTCTTAAGTTACTCCCTCTTGGTACCTTTACAGTCCAGCTGGAAGTATCCACAATTCTTAAAAAATAAAGTCATTCAGTTGTTTCCTAGTAAATTCTAAGCCAAATGCTCTAAGCCTTGAGAGAGTGAACTTTCAATATGAACTAGGTTTAACCAGTTTTTCTCTACTATTCTGCCAATGACAGAACACATGAAGATAAAACATGATTGCCCAGGAATCTAAAGTACCATGCTGCTGGTTTTCTAAAATCTATAAATAAACACACTTTCTGAGGAGTTTTGAGCAAACAGATCAAGCTGAAAAAGGTTTTCTACTGGTTTGTAAAAGTGAGGAAATCAGATCTGCAGGGGACCTGTTGGGTCATTCTCTTCTGCCCGGTTCTCTGCTAAACTTCCTCATTCTTGGCTGAGTCGCTAAAGAAAAGGAAATGCACACTCTCTGGGAGACAGTTTCATCATATTTACTTTTCAATTCTGTCTTGAAATTTTTTCCTCAAGTCAAATCCTTTTAGTCCCATATTGAGCAATTCTACTCTATCTTTCATGTTTACACCCAGCCTTCAGATGTTTATAAACAGATATCATGCCCACTTTTAGTCATCTGCTAGCCACGTTAAACAAACGTAAGGCCTTTTAATCTTGTTTCAGTTCAGTCTCTCCAAGCCCTTAATCATTCTTATTGCTCGTCTCTGAACTATTTCCAGTTTCCTAGATGTTCATTTTCATTAGAGGTATCCCAGGTGTGGTCTTATTAGCATAGTGGAATGAATCCTACTTTTTTTTTTTTCTCATGTGGCATTATGTTTTGGCTTCCCTGCAAATTCCCACCAACTCATGCTACTTTCATATTCTAACAAACTTAGAAGTGTAATTTTTTTCTCTATTTTTACCTCACGTGGCATTTCTTTTAGCGTATGTACAATAACAATCCTGATTTCTCCTCCAGTACTTGAAAAGCACAGTTTTCAATGATAATAGTAGTCGAAATAGGAACAAAATCACTTAGTTGTCCTTTTGATTCCACTGGCTTGTAACTACATTTCGAAATAGGAAATGTCCAATTAATCTCTTTTCTTATACAACTTTATCATAATGCCTTATGATAGGTAACTATGAAAAATGTCCACTGATTATAATTACAGAAGTCAATGATTGGTGGAGGGGGAAATAAGTTTTATGGATGATAAATAAATTGATTTGACAATTTTAAAGTAATGCAAGTAAAGGCATGGTTAATTCCAGTATCCATTTTAGAAAATCTAAAAGTTAGGCAGATTGGTAAATTGCGGAAATCCATTTAAACTGAAAATTTTTGAGTGAAACTATTACATTACTGAAAACTATATGAGAGCTTTGCAGTGTCTATTCCTTCCATTATATTTTAGAGCACTTTAGAAACTATTTATATAATATTTTCTAGTTTTAGGCATATAGTCTCAGCACTGCCCCCCAACACCCATTAAAATGACTTTTCTGTTCATCTAATTTCTTTATTCTTCCACCAACCCTCTCAAAAATAGTGGCCAGGACTTGGTACATCTACTCATCAACGTAGTAAATCCTAGAAATCTGACTTCTGCCCATATCCCTTTACTGAGACTGCTCTCTTTAAGATCATCAATGGTCTTCTAATGGTCATTTCCTAGTCTTCATCATCCTGGATTTCCAGGAAGTATTTTGTGACAGTGACAGCAGCCTTCTCCTAAGCTCCATGATTTGACTTGCATTATCCTCTTGCTGCTTACTGCTCTAGTTCCTACAGAGTTTCCTCTTTTCTCTTCATTACACTCAAAAAATAGACCTAGACATGGGTTTTCTTCTCTTTCTTGGCTATACGATCTCCTTGTACAATTTCGTTCATTCTATAATCCCTTCTTTCACCTCTACACGGGCGATTTAAGGAAACCTATCTCCCATTCAGAAGTTTGGACAGTCTCAGCTGCAGGTCCTGTTGGCATCTCAAGAGGAACACACCCTAAGCTAAAGGCATCAACCCATTCTCTCCCACCAGCTCCTCTTTTTGAATTAATTTTGTTAGTGGCACCACCTTCATTGACCTTCAACACGTGAATTCATTCTTCACCTCTCTTTCTTACCTTTCGAAGGCCACAAGTCAAGAGGACAACTTTATTTTGCTTTGGCAGTGTCTCCTCCTCTATTCTTCCAGTTTTCTATCATGGCTGCCTCCCCAGGCCCATTTCCACATTCACTGCTTCTGTCACCATCAGCACCTCCCGCCCCCCAGGCTCTTCTCTGCCAATCCATTAGACAAAGATGAGTTTTTCTTTCTCTAAAGTATAGGGTTAAAAACCTCCAAGAGGACCCAAATGTCTATTTATTTTATTCTTTTAAATAATATTCTTTTTTTTTTTTTAATTTTTGGGGAGTTTCCCTTGTAGCTCAGCATGTTTAGAACCCGACTAGTATTCATGAGGATGTGAGTTTGATCCCTGGCTTTGCTCAGTGGGATCCTTAGATCTGGAATTGCTGTGAGCTGTGGTATAGGTTGCAGTCACAGCTCTGCTCTGGTGTTCCTATGGCTGTGGTGTAGGCCGGCAACTGAAGCCCCAGTTCCGCCCCTAGCCTGGGAACGTCCCTATGCTAAAGGTGGCTAAAAAGAAAAAAATTCTGTTTTTTATTTTTAAATTTTTTTTTATTGTTTGGCCACACCCACAGCCTGCAGCAAGTTCTCAGGCCAGGGATCGAAACTGCACCACAGCTTTAACCAAAGCCACAGCAGTGACAATACCATCTCCTTAAACTGCTGAGCCTTGCATCTAGCATTTGATAAATGGTTACTAAAAAATTAAATTAGATGCTTAAATGAAGGATGAACAAACACTCCATTTGACAACCTGATTGCAATAGAGCAGAGAATACTCACTGTGATTGGGGCCCTCCTTCTGTGTGTTAAATTCGTGTGTTTTCACCCAACTTTTATAGGATCCCCTTCGGGCAATTTGATATACCCTCTAAGCCCAAACTGATTCCCTCTTTTGCATCCTATGTTTTAATATTCCACATTAGCATAGATAAAGTATTCTGCATGTGTCCTATAGTTCAAGATCTGTGATAAACCATCCTGGCTTCATGATAGAACTTCCAACGCAGTATACAGGTTCAGAAAACAGAGAGATTGGGGCATATGGCTCAGGAGGTGAGAACAACCCACTGAGACAGGAAGCTTTACATCCATAGATGAGGGAGGTCAGGGATAGAAAAGGCACAAGAGGAAGGATTTAGGATGATCGCCTTTCTCAGTGCCTCACATAGTGCTGGGGACATAATAAGCTGTAATTATTATTGTGCTGAACTAAATGAACTCATCCAGCCGCAGTGCCCCTCTAAATTGCCTTCTCATTACCCTTCAAGAAACTTAGAAGAATTGACGCTTTGTCCCCATGGGAGCCAGTGAAGAGGGTGTTTTAATTTTGAATGAGGAAAAAAGAAAAAAACAAAAACAATAAACACTTAAATTTTTCCCAAAATGGCCCTATGTTTTTAAAAAAAAAAAAAAAATTTCCTAAGTGCCAGGAAAAAAGCCACCCAGGAAATCGGTCCAGAGAAATTCAAAAGTCTGGCGGCATTGCTTAGTTTTCATCCTAGGATATCAAATGGCTAAAACTCTCTTCTTTCACTTCCAAGTCCTTTTCTCAGTCTTCTTCTTCACAGACTGTTCTTTGGTGAATGGCCCAACTGACAAACTCCTGTTGGAACTTCCTCCTCTAGAGCTTGGCTTCTGTGGATCTGCTCTGGCCACAGGTCCCTTCTCCTCTCTGATCACTTGTTCTTTATCCTTCCCTTGGACCCCCTCCGGCCACTAAAATGAGGATGTTTTCCAGCATCTTCTCTTAGTATGCTCACTCAATGTAAGGAGGGACAGAGATGAACCATGCATGGTCCCTGTCCTCCAGAATTTCAGTCTAGAGCAGAAAATAGGGCATTTAAAAATAGTTATTACACGAGAGAGAAAATGTCAAGCTCCTTAAGAGAAACATTGACAACCAGGCTATTTTAGTTCAGAGCAGAGAGTTTGCTTCCAGCTAAGGGAACCAAGAAGGCAGCATTTGTACCTGGCCTTAGATGGGGAAGACTATTTATGCCTGAGAAAGTGTGTAATTCAATACAACAAAAACAGAAGCCATTGTCTCTCCCTTTCAACCTCCCCCGCAAACAAGATACTCCTCTCCCTGTACCCCCTTCTCTATAGTAATGGCGCCAGTGTTCTCCCAGCCACCTGGAGGTAGCAATGAGTCCTTTTCCTCCTTAGTCCTGTTCATCCAATTACTTGCTTAGTCCTATAGTTGCCACTTCTCCCATAAGCTTGGCTTTCTCCCCTCTGTATTTTTTTTTTATAACACTAACTTAATCTGGCTTCATTTACAATCACACAGAATATTTATATAGCCATATCATTGGTTTTGCCATTTCTAAGGCCATTTCCCACTTCTCCTATCAGATTATTCACTGTACAACGTAGTTCTGCTCCCATCACTCCTTTAATTTTGGGAAGGAAAACAAACAAAAACAATTTTTGCTGGCATTCCAGAGCCTCCAATCCCTGGTCTCATCCTCTCTTTGCAACATTGTTTGCTTCACTCTCAGCCACTCAGCCATGGGTAATGTTGGCTTTTTCTTGGGAACATCTTCCATATTGTATGTATTTTAGATGTGGATGATAATTTACTCAGCATGATTACTGAAAACATGTTGTGGACAGGCTACATATTATTCAGCTTTGAATCCTCTATAGTGCTTAATGAAGAATCTTACACATAGTGGGCACTCTACACAAATTTGCTGAATAAATCAATAATAACATATATATATATATATACACACACACACACACAACACTCTTTGAGCCTCCATATATTGCCTAGGCCTCATTGAAGTATATCTTTGCATTAATTGGTCAGCTATAATTTAAAAAAAAAAAGACGTAAGAAATCTTTTTTTTTTCTTTTTGCCATTTCTTGGGCCGCTCCGCTCCTGCGGCATAGGGGAGGTTCCCAGGCTAGGGGTCCAATCAGAGCTGTAGCTGCCAACCTACGCCAGAGCCACAGCAACGCATGATCCAAGCCACATCTGCGACCCACACCACAGCTCACGGCAACGCCAGATCATTACCCCACTGAGCAAGGGCAGGGATCGAACCTGCAACCTCATGGTTCCTAGTCGGATTCGTTAACCACTGCGCCGCGACGGGAACTCCCTTTTTTTTTTTTTTTTTTTTTTTTTTTGGTCAGAAATCTTAATAGTGAGGATAAGCCAGCGGAAAGAGTTATTACATCTACTTTGGAGGCTGTCGTTGAAACTTAGTCCATGGCAGTACACACTGTCCTTATTATGAAGACAAGGGAGTGTTAGTATCTTCAGAATTATAGGCTGCTTATATTTTGATGACACTGAGAATTGTGTAACTAATCAAGGTTCTCCTGTTGACTAACTGCTAAAAAGTTTAGAATCACATTTAGGATTCATCCTTGGCAAGGTATAGGCTGCAGCCGTTTGTCTTTTTGTATTAGCCTTGACCCTCCATGATTTAAGCCCCATCCTACCTTTCTTCTTTCTCATGTGTGTTTAATTTGTTTTCTAATCATATTTTATCCACATAGGCTGCCTATAAATAAATAGCTTTTAAAAGTGTTCACACTATTTTGAATGACTGTGTCGAACAAAAAAATAAGGCAAAGGTCATCAAAGTGTATCCAGGATTAGAATTTTAGGAATCTTGCATTTTTTAAATATATCATTCATCCTTATGAAGTAACGATGAAACAGTTGAAGGACAGAATTCCACTATTTCTCTGACCTGCTTACTCCACCCTTGTCAGCAACTCACCTAAAAACTTCAGATAAAAAATTTATTTTCCTAAACAAAATGGTCCTACTGTATAACATAGGGAACACTATTCAATATTCTGTAATAAACCCTAATAAAAAATATGAAAAAGAATATATATATGTATAACTGAATCACTTTGCTATACATATGAAACTAACACAACATTGTAAGCAACTATACTTCAATAAAAATCAATTTTTTAAAAAAAATTTACTCTTTTTTCAGTAACAGTAAGATAATTGTCATAGAATAACTGATTTTGTAATCCTATAAGTAGGTTTGGTTGTAATCTAGCCCAGACTTTTCATTCTGTAGCTGCAAAACACTAGTTGTAGAGCGTTTAAGTTATTTGCTCATTTATTATTGGGAAAAGGGAAGTAGAATACAGGTCTCTAAACCTTTCTTACACTGAAGTTACTGAGCACATAATGTGTGTGTGTTGTGCCTGTGGATAACAAATGTTAACAGGAACTCTAAATATATTTTTATAAAAATTGCAACTTAACAAGAAACAACATAAATGCCAAGACTCAAACTTATCATGCTTCCTTTTATTCTAACTTTTTAGATTGATTCTTTATAGCATGTTATATATGCTGACTAAAATCAAAAACCTATTAAACAATTCTTTAGTATAGGTTTTTTGTTGTATAGAATTCAGAAGATTATTACAAAGACAGAATGAAGGAGATCCATTTACCATGGTTATCAAATTTCAGGAATCAAGAGCATGTGACCTACCCTCTTTACTAATACTCCCTGTAGAAGCTGGATGTCAATTCAGTGGCAAGTTATAACTGGCAATAAGAATAAACCACAAGTGTCATGTGTATGTATAATATTGTCTTTAATTTTAAAATTGTATTAATTATTCTTAAAGTAAGTCTTGACTTTACAGTTTTACTTTTAGTATCAAAACAAAATTCAAAGATATTTCTGTTCAATAATAGGAGTACTCTATCAATATTAATATTACATTACTTTTCTTAAAACAATGCTAATATATTTTGAACACATCACTCTGATGCTTAACTCTAAAACACTCTCAAACTAAAAATGAAGCGTAACACACATGCAACACACAGGGGCTACCACATAGGCTGAGGACACAATCATTGCCAACAACTGAAAGTATTTCATGTGTGTTCTCAGTATTATTTATTTTAAATAAATATGTTTAAAATATAGTTCTTGGGTGTTCTGTCATAAAACTTCATAGCCTATGACATATAATTTTTAAAACAATTACTTTTATGCTGTCATTTAAATCCTTGCTGAGAAAAATATCAAATTTTAAGCTAATTTGGAGGAGTCTACATAGTTTATGTCAATCCTCAGATGAATATGCAAAATTAGAAGTAGTTTTCTGTTTCTAAATAGCAATCATCACAGCTCATCAAGGCTTACACTCATTTCACAAATTAAACCCACAAAGGCATTGTTTATGCATTTAGTTCAATATGCAAACAATGCCTCATTGAGGGTTGTATTTCAAAACAAATAAAAACTTGCTTTAGTTCCTTTTTCATTTCACTGTAACTTTGAAGTGTGTGCTTATATGAAACAGTTAGCTCCTCATGACTATCAGTGCTGTATACCACGAGTAACTAGCTAGATTAACTCCTAGTTTAACTTTACTGCTTGTTATGGAGTCCGCAAATTGTACCTTGGCGCCGTTCTTGATCAAACATAAAAGGCAATGCTTTTCCTCTTCATTTTTTCACTCTGTATTTCATTTAGCTCCTTCAAATCATTAAATGACAAATCTGTCATTTGAATACCATTAACATTTCTGTTAAAGTAGTAGTGATGAATAATTTTTCACATTAAAACCAATGGAAGGATTATTCAACTCAATACTTAGGGAATTTTGTATTTTCAAAGATTGTTCACCAGGTAGAAAATGAGTATCTATAACTTTCTTCTTGTTTTTAAAATTTATATGTAATCTGAGACTTGAGACGGTCTAACAAACGAAAGTTGACCCCCAAATTCCAGTTTTTGTTAATAACATATTATTATATATGAGTTAATATATGCTTTAAAAAACTCTTTCTCACAAAGATTCTTCCTCTGTTTTAATATTCCTACATGCTTCTCCCTAACTTCATGACTTGATGGACCTCTACTAAAAGGCTTCTAGAATTTTCTTGTGAGGAAACTGAAGAGTTCCAATTGTATTATAAATTGAAGAAATGGATACACACGAAACTTGACTGCAATTACCTTTTGTTTGGACTTGGCCAAATCCTGTCATATTTTTTATGGAATATAGTCACCAAAACCACAATCCCATTCCAGGTGTAGATGAATTATACTTCTGAGCAAAGATAGAACAACCGCTTCTCTTATATTTCTAGTGTATTTCTAAACAATGTCAAAAATGTAACAAAATACTTTGTGATAGTCTCACCAGAGCTTAGAACAATTTCTTCAGAAAATATCTAATCATAATAGTTATCCTTCAGGTGTTGTAACCTATAATTTAGGAGTCAACAGTCCAAGATACAGTTTGTGGTACTTTTTGCTAAGACCATTGTATAGCAATCACCATCCTGAAATTCACCTTCAAAAAGCTGTTCATGCAGCCATTCTTCTGAATATTTATTTGACATTTTACCAACTGAAAGGGCTTAATGTCATCTAAAAAATTAGATACTTGACTGAACATTTCTCCTTCTAGATCATCTTCAAAAATATTGTCTATTCTCTATTTAGTATCCTGACTGATACTAAATCTCAAAATTGCCATTTTATCCTACCCTGTTTTCCAGCTGAAAGTCAGTTATTATCTATGACAAAATAAGACCTGTTATTTAAAATATTAGTTTTACCACTATCTTACACCATACACAAAAATGGACTTAAAATGGATTAAAAACTTGAGTAGAAGACCTGAAACCATAAAATTCGTAAAAGAAAATATAGATGATAACTTCATTGATATTGGTTTTAACAATGTTTCTGTCACTCTGATGCCAAAGGCAAGGGAAATAAAAGCAAAAGTAAACAAATGTAACTATATCAAACTGAAAAGCTTTTGTACAGGGAAGGAAAACTTCATCATTTGAACCATGACTTGTAAGACAAAAAGGCAACCTACAGAATGGGAGAAGATATTTGCAAATCATACATCTGATTAACATGCAAAATGTATAAAGAACTTAGACAACAAGAAAAAGAAAAACAACTCAATTAAAAAATGGACTGAGGGGAGCTCCCGTCGTGGCGCAGTGGTTGGCGAATCCCACTAGGAACCGTGAGGTTGCGGGTTCGGTCCCTGCCCTTGCTCAATGGGTTAACAATCCGGCATTGCCGTGAGCTGTGGTGTAGGTTGCAGACGCGGCTCGGATCCCGCGTTGCTGTGGCTCTGGCGTAGGCCAGTGGCTACAGCTCCGATTTGACCCCTAGCCTGGGAACCTCCATATGCCGTGAGAGCAGCCCAAAGAAATAGCAAAAAGACAAAAAAAAAAAAAAATGGACTGAGGCTCTGAATAGATATTTTTCCAAAGAAGACAAAGAGATGGCCAAAGGCACGTGAAAAGATGTTCCATTCACTAAATACCAGGGAAATGCAAATCAAAATCATATGCACATTGAGGTATATGGAATGACTGACCATCAGGCACCTGATGTATAACACCAAGAACTCAACCCAATATTCTGTGAAAATCTCTATGGGAAAAGAATCTAAAAGAGAGTGAATGTGTGTACATGCATAACTTAATCATTTTATTGTGCAGAAGAAATTATCACAGCATTGCAAATAAGCTATACTTCAATATAACTTTAAAAATAAAAAAAAACACAATAAGATATGTTTAGAATCTGTTAGAAGAATTGTTATCAAAAAGATAAAAATAACAACTGTTGGCAAGGATTCAGAGAAAAGGAAACACTTTGCACTGTTGGTGGGAATGTAAATTGATGCAGCCATTAAGAAAAAGAGATGGAGTTTCCTCAGAAAAAGAATTACTATATGACCCACTTATTCTACTTCTGAGTGTTCATTCAAAGAATATGGAAACACTATTTGAAAAGATACATGCACCTCTACATTCATTCCAGTACTATTTGCAATAGCCAAGACATAGAAATAACCTAAGTATCTTTGATGGTTGAACTATAAAGACAATGTGGTACAGATAGATAAATAGATAGATAGATAGATAGATAGATAGATAGATAGATAGATAGATAGGATGGAATACTACTCAGTCATGAAAAAGAATAAAACCCTGCCATTTATGACAACAAGGTTGAACTTTGAAGCCATTATGCTAAGTGAAATAAGTCAGATAGAGAAAGACAAATTCCATATGATCTCACTTATAGGTGGAATCTAAAAATCAAAAACAAAAATAAAACCAATCAACAAACAAAATAAAATAAAAACAAACTCATAGATAGAACAGATTAGTATTTATCAGAGGGGAAGGGAGCTAGGGGTTGGGTGAAACAGGTTAAGAGAGTCAACTGTATTGTGGTGGATGGTAGACTCAGGGTGGTGACCACTCTATACTATATGTCGAATTATAATGCTGTACACTGAAACTCATACAACAAATATATATAATTTTAGATAAAGGACATTTCCTAAAACAAATGCAAAACAAAAGCAATAGTAAAAAATGGGTATGCTTCTTTTCCCAAAATAGTTTATATTTCAACAGTTATTTATTTTAAGTTTTTTCTTTTTTGGGGGGGTTACATCTGCAGCATATGAAGTTTTCCAGGCTAGGCATCGAATTGGAGCGGTAGCCACTGGCCTATGCCACAGGCATAGCAACACAAGATCTGAGCCAGTCTACGACCTATACCATAGTGTGTGGCAATGCCAGATCTTTAACCCACTGAGCAAGGCTAGGGATCCAACCTGCGTCCTCATGGATGCTGGTCAGATTTGTTTCTGCTTAACCCCGATGGGAACTCCTTAACATTTATTAATCTTACAGCAGTTTTATATGCTATATGTATGTTATTTTTGCTCATGTGATATGGAATTGAGATTCATAATCTACTACAGATTAGCATGTCCTCTCTAAAAATTTTGAGAAATTGAGAGCCCTATTGAAAACCTACCAGATATCCAGTGCCTAGACTGCTTGTATTGATAGGTGATGCCCTGTGTCCAACAAGTGCAATTTCATTTAAGTTCCTTTAAATCTTTCTAATTAATTCTACGTGACCCTGGTAATTCATTCTTATGGATGAACACCAAGGGGAACAGGAGAGGAGAATAGGAGTTGGAGAAAGGCTCTCTAATTACTAGGAAGTATAAAAGGAAGGAGACAGGGTTTGATAAAGGAGTTACATGTTCATTCTAGTTACAGTCAGAGTTAAAGATGTCACTTCCCACTCTCAACAAGAGTCATTCCATAACCCATAGTCTTAAGCACCATCTCAGGACCTGGCACATAGATACCCAGTAAGTGTGTTTTAACCTAAATAAATAAGTTGAATTTCAAACTTAGATCTTGATGCCAATGATATTTCCTTATACTTCCCTTGAAACTACCTTTCCTGAGTTTTGGGGCTGCCACGGCTGCAGGAGTTTTGAGACTTAGCACATCACAAGAACAAGAAAATTGCTGTTATACCTCATTCTATATGGTAGTGTACCCTAGGGGCTTCACTGTCTCTCTTTGGTGTGTGTATGTGTGTGAATGTGTGTGTGTGAGGGTTAAGTTTTTTAAGGCAAATTTTAAATTTAAGTAATATCTTTTAATTTTGTATCACAAAGATAATGAAAGGCCAGGAAAATTATAGAATATAAACAAAATAATCAAAGCCTTCATGATACTCTCAGTTTTTCAGTAAAATATACTATTTTGAGCATGCTGATTTGGCAAAGAGTGACCTTTTGGCTATGGAAATTATTTTTCCTGTAATGTTAAAAGAGTGTCAAGTAATTAATCCTCCCAGCACACTTATAGAAGCAGTAATAGTATGAGTTGGTTATGAGCCGCTTTGATAGGGTACTGTAAAGCCCTTTAGTCTTTAAAGAGTCCTGGCATTAGGTAACTTTAATTGTTGGTTTCAGATGTCAGTCTCCATCAGGAACACAGCTGGAGACTGATAGGTGTCACTTGGGAATAAGCATTTTGTATTACTTTGAAGTCAATTGGACTGAACATGAAAATTTTATAGTTAGTGGGCAGATTTCTTTTTAAGATATTTAAGCAAAGTATCCTTTAAACCAATTACATTAAAAACTATCCAGAATAAGAAGCCTCAAAGGAAAATTTTCTCAGTGGCAAAGTGTTAACCAAATAAACCAAGAAAACAGTCTTTCCAAGCCCATAATTTCCATGCTTCGGGGTGTCCTCATTTGGATGCAGCACATTTTAACTCTTTCCTTTTCATTTTTGAGCATCTTCTAAATTGCTTAAATGCTAGCACATACAGGACAAAAGCAAATGGCATGGATTATTTTGGAAATTTCATCTCTGCCTGGCTGTGATGGATCTTCATATTTTCTTTGAAATATGTGGGCCTCCGTGTCCTCAGTGTTGTCTCCCTACATAGATAGGCTTTGGACTGATTCATTTATTCTCTGATGAGTACAAGAGGACAACAGGTGTATTGTATCTCAGTGATTTGAATGCTCCAATTTTGGTTCCTACTTGAGTTATATCTATCATATTTCTAATTGATACATGATTTATAGCAGAATTTTAACAGTCTTGAGCAAAAATGAAAAGTAACCTAATATTAGAGCGCAAGGATTCCAAATTAGTGAGCAGATGAGAGTTGACAAGTGCTAAACCAAGTGCTGCTCTGGCATGAGGCAAGACTTGGGCTTGGGAAGACTGTTTTCTTGGTTTATTTGGTTAACACTTTGCCACTGAGAATATCTACTTTGCCACTGAGAATATCTACTTTACAAAAGAGCAGAATAAAGAAAATAAGAGAAGAAATAACATGTAATATAGAAAGTGCTTGACTTCAATGTTTTATCCAAAGTTATTTCCATCAAGCTCTCAGTTTTCCAGCTCTTGTTTTACTTTGACTTCAGCACAGATAATCAAGTATTAACACCAGACTAATCACTTCAAACTTTAGTCCCTCAAATTTCTCACTCTTGACATTCTCTGTCCTACCATTAGACAGCTTCTTCTCTTCTTTGCTTGAATCACCAGAGAAAACTGTTTTGGACCCTTCCTGTACTATATTTACTGGTATACATAAAGAACGGAGGGACTCTGAAGGTGATGACTCTGTTGTAGGAATTCTTGCCACCCCAAAATATTTGGGTGTTTCTCATCCTACAGTTATTAAACCAGCTGCAAACAAATGAACTTGCTTTTTTTTTAGGATTAGAGACAAAAGGATTAAGTACATAAATGAAAACTCTGTAAGAATAGAAGCTATTACAAACCTATACAGTCACAGAGTTAGAAGAGTAAAATGTATTTTATTGAGTTTAACTATCAGTAGGATAGGCAGCCCCTTCCTAACAATTGGTGGTAATGCTTCACAGCATCAGCATCACACATTTTATGCCCCTAATTTTTCCCCCTTGACACACAGACCAGAAATCATAGTGCTAGGAGCACTATGCTAGGAATCCAGAGTACTGGATGCCAACCAGCTCCATTTGTGCCAACATTTGTCCAGTTTTCTAATTTGCAATAAAACAGGAGCCAGCACTTGGTGATTTCTCTTTAAGACTTGCTCCAGCATTAATATTCATTTTGCCACCTCCCTTTGTAGTTGATTGTTTGCCAGCCAATGAATAGACATTTAATTGTTGTTGTTAATATGTACCTAGGTTGGGGGAATCTCTTAGTGACTAAATAAATCTGTTTTCCAACCGAAGCCAGGTCTATAAATGGTAAGTAAATTAAATCAATAGCATAAGGACTGCTCTACTCAGATTTCTGCAGGTTTTCTGTGAAGAGTAACTGAGGGTCAGGGAGCAACTGCACACATGGATCTGGCAGCTAATTTAGCATCAGAGAACCTGTGCTAATCCAGGGTAATTACTTTTCAGGTCCAGTTTATCATGGGTGTGTGAATATTCAGATGGTGTCCTGTAACAACTTTCAAGTGATGGGAAGAGGGAAGATGTGAAGTACATTAGTGGAATATTAATATGTAGTATAAAAAAAAAGTTTTGGGAAAGGTCAATTAAACCCATACAAATATATACACACAAGTAGATGTGTTTAATCAAGCCAGGGACTGCCCAAGGTGCTGTATAGACATTGAAAGGTTGACTGATACATCTATTAAGACAATTTGTTTTCTTCCAAATGTCTCAATCACAGCTCTGTAAAGAATTTCCAACCTTCCACCATTAAGAATTAATTCTTTTGATTTAAACCAAAATTTGCCTATTGACATGGATGCTCTTTGGCTAGGTAGTCCCGTAATGTTCGCTTATCATAGTGGGACGTTTCTTCTTCTTCCAATGTAATAGCCAAGTGGGTCACATTTTGACTGTATCACATAATAAATGTGTTTTGGTGTGGGCTAGGGAGATGCAGTGTTTGAGTACCTGGGAAGCATTAGTCCGGGAGAAGTGTTACAGTGGAAATGAATGGAAACCAGAAATGTTTGGGAAGGAAGCCTCAGACTCCAGGAAAAGAAAGTGAACAAAGTAAAGGAGTGAGGAGAGTAACAAAAGATATACTTAGTCAGCTTCCTGCTCAGTTGAGAGCCTGTAGCTGGTTTATGTTTGCATCTCGGGGGCATTTTTAATTGAAGTATATAGTTGACGTACAATATTATATGAGTTTCAGGTGTATAACAGAATGATTTGATATTTTTATAGATTACACAGACACAAAGTGATTATAAAATATTGACTATAATCCTTGAGTTGTGTATTACATTCCTGTGACTTACTTTGTAATTGGTAGTTTTGGTATTTTTGATAAAATGTTGCCTCTGATTCTTCTGTCTGAATATTTAAAGCATTTCATTTACATTTATACCATTTAGGAACTTGTGTAAGGCAAACTTTTCTTGTTAGTTATGTTTGCTTTTAAATTAGAATAACCACAGGTAAATAGATTAATTTTTCTAAATCTAATGTAGAAGTAAAATGTAACTTTTCCTAATTTTGGATGCTAAAAAGCTCACTGGGTAAAGGGCAGGTAGTTAAAGAAAAATCTCCACCAAAATAGTAGCAACGTTAAAAATATTACAGATAGGATGGCTCAGTGGGTCAAGGGTCCAGGTTGTCACTGTGGTCATCTGTTTTCACTATTGTGGCTCTGGTCACAGGTGTGGCACAGGCTTGATTTCTGGCCTGGGAACTTATGCATGTTACAGGTGCAGCTGCGACAATCTACATGGGAAAAGAATCTGAGAGAGAATGGATATGTGTATATGTATGACTGGGTCACTTTGTTGTACAGCGGAAATGATCACAACCTTGTGAAAATTAAGTACATTTCAATAAAACTTAAAAAAAATACCACAGACAAATTTTATGCTAAAGACGTATATAGTATTCTTGATGTGGTAAGATTAGTAATATTAGCCAAACTTATTGTGTACTTACCTAATTAATGTATTACGTGGATAATCTCCTTTAATCCTGACAACTCTAAAAGGTAGATACTGTTTTTTGTCCATGTGAAAGATGAGAAAACAAAGACTTAGGGAGGTCAAGTCACTTAGTCAAACTCACTCTGCTAAGCAAGAAGCACAATAAGATTCAAAGCCAGATTAATGAGATTGGAGATGTCCAACAGTTTTGAGAGCCAGCTCACTGTAATCATCAGATATTGGTTGGCTCATACCATCAGGAGAAAACAACAAATGAACAGATAATAACCAAAACAAAAGATAATTATTTGCTACAGTGTTTATGGAATAATGTAAAAATACATGGTTTTATATAGAGTCTGAGGTTGGAGTTCCCGTCGTGGCGCAGTGGTTAACCAATCCAACTAGGAACCATGAGGTTGCGGGTTCGATCCCTGGCCTTGCTCAGTGGGTTAAGGACCCGGCGTTGCTGTGAGCTGTGGTGTAGGTCGCAGACATGGCTTGGATCCCACATTGCTGTGGCTCTGGCGTAGGCCAGCAGCTACAGCTCCGATTAGACCCCTAGCCTGGGAACCTCCATATGCCGCAGGAGTGACCCTAGAAAAGGTAAAAAGACTATATATATATATATATATATATATATATATAGAGAGAGAGAGAGAGAGAGAGAGAGAGAGAGAGAGAGAGAGAGAGAGAGGAGAGAGAGAGAGAGAGGGAGAGAGAGCGAGAGCAAGAGCGAGAGCGAGAGAGAGAGAGAGAGAGAGAGAGAGAGAGAGAGAGTCTGAGGTGAAATTAAATCAGGCTGAGCTGAAATTGTCACTAACCAGCATTCCTACAGCACCCTTCCAGAAGGCTGGTGGGTTATCAGTTAAACAGATTGAATTAACAGGTCATTGCTACACCTAGGAACTTACTTATCTATGGCTAAGTAAGAACTTTCAGAAAAAAATGGAAACCCCAGCTGCCAGCATTAGTAACTTGACATTATTGTTATTCTCTGTGCTGCTGCTTGAATTCTTTTAGGAGGAGCACTGATGGGAACATTCCTCAAGCTGGTTCAAAGGCCGTGAACTAATTAATACTGGTGTCTTTCAGTGAAGCTGGGCTTTTTGGTTATGGTGACCACACACGTAGGGTAACATTACCACAGTGGCATCCATGGCCAAGAAACACAACAGCTAAAGCCAGAATGTTTATGCCGACCTACCCTCAGTTGTTCTAATTCTATGCATTTTTTTCCCCATTGGGGTTTTGAAATCTAATGTCAACTCAGCAAAATCTTGGCTTCGACCCAGATTTTTCTCAGCCCCAATTTAAGATAAAAAATAACATAACGTGTAACTTGGATGGTAAATGGCATCCATTTTCTAAGGTAGGGTATTGGTTCAAGTGGGCTGTATGACAAAAGTCAGGAGTTCAGTTCCTGTGTTACCTAGAAGAACACTCAAGAGCCAAGGCAAACAGAAATGATGCTATGTCTAGACATCTTACCTAGGCCTTCTGCTTACCTCCATGCTCCTGTGACTAGGGTTTCTTTCCCAAATACAATTACTCCTATAAGTCAGCAAGAAAAACACCATCATAGAAAACCAGACAAAACTCTTTCATATGTACTTCACAAAAGAAGGTATATAGAAAACCAACAGTCACATGAAAAGATGCTCAATTTCATTGTTAATAATGCAAATTAACATTATGTGAGGCATTATATACACACAAAAATCACTATAAGGAAAAGGCAAACAATACCAAGTGTTGAGGAGGATTTAGAAAAAACTAAACTCTTTTAACACTCTGCTATATTGGTTAACCATTTTGGAAAACTATTTGTGCCTACAAAAAGTGAACATATGTGTACTCTGTGACCCAGCAATTACACTCCTAAGTATATATCCACCAGAAATATAAGGTTGGGAGTTCCTGTTGTAGCTCAGCAGATTATGAACCTGCCTAGTGTCTTCGAGGATGTGGGTTCCATCCCTGGCCTTGCTCACTGGGTTAAGGATCCAGCATTGTTGTGTGTGGTATAGGCTGAAGACACAGCTTTGATTTCACTGTGCCTTGTGTAAGGCGAAGCTTTCTTGTTAATTTTGTTCACTTTTAAATTAGGATAAAAGCAAAAAAAAAAAAAAAAAGAAAGAAAGAAAGAAAGAAAAAGAAACACAAAGTTACACTGGTGAAAAACCAAAACAAAATCACAAACAACATGTACAGAATATTCATGACACTGTTTATGGTATCCCAAACTGGAAACTATCCAAATGCTAATAGACACTATTGGCATATTCACATAATGGAATATTATATATACAATGAGAATGATTAACATATGCACAATGTGGACAATTTCATAGGCATAGTGTTGAGTGAAAGAAGCCAGATACAAAAGAGTACAAATAGCATAATTCAAATAAATTATAAAATGGACAAAATTTATGCCTTTGGAGGTTAGAATAGAGCAGAGTTGTGGATATAGCACTTGGTAAAGAGCTTTGGGGCTGATGGCAATGTTTGAGCTAAATGCTGGTTACATGTGTGATCACTGTCATTGAGTTGCACACTTATGACTAATGCACTTTTTCCGAATGTATGTTACTCCTTCAATACAAATTTTTTTTTTTCTTTTAGGTCTCCACCCATGGAATATCAAGTTCCCAAGCTAGGGGTCGAATCAGAGCTGCAGCTGCTGGCCTATGCCACAGCCACAGAAACACAGGATTTGAGCCGTGTCTGCAACCACAGCTCATAGCAGGGATGGAGCCTACATCCTCATGGATACTAGTTGGATTCTTTTCCACTGTGCCACAACGGGAAACCCTAAAATCATTTTTAAAGGGGAGAGAGGGAAGACCTTTCATAATACATTAATCTGAGCATCACATTTGTGAGGTTGTGCTTATTCAATCAGTAAGCAATCTTTTTGAAAAGCAAGCTGTAGAGCCTTGACAGGATGGAACTCAGGTCAGAAAAGTTCTGAATTGGATGAGAAGAAGGAAGAAAGAGTTCTGAGCACAGAGCAGCTCATATTAGGTCCAGATGGAGGGTTATTGTGGGTGCAGTTGAATCTAGGAGGCAGCTTGCGGAGAGTGTACCCTTTAAAGGATTTGGATCAGGACAGATGCAAGTGGACAATGGAAGAGAGAAAGAGATGCTGGGATATAAAGTGGAAAGCCAGAGGGTAGGACCTAAAAACAAACTTCTCCTATTTAGTAATTTGCCCAGGGCTAGTCTGATTCAAAAATAATATTGATGCTATTCCAAGTGACATAGTGTTTAATTAAACTTCCCCTAATAATTCAGAATGGCTATCTCCTTGTAAGTCTTGATGGTCTCATGCAGTGCTTCCTTAGTTCTTCATTAGCAATTCACTAGGAGAGGGGCTAAGAATGGGGGGAAAGGTGTAGGATTAAATCCACACAGACCAGTCATTCAGCAGAGATTCCAGCTAGTGAAAGTTTACCAACAAGACATATGTGATTTTATACATGATCCATTGCAGCAGCTCAAAATAGTTTCAATACTAAATACAAGGACTTCAATTAATAATGTTATTCAAGATGTATTTTTTTCTTTTTTTTTTTTAGGACCACACCTGCAGCATATGGAAGTTCCCAGGCTAGGGGTCCAATTGGAGTTGCAGCTGCCTGCCTACACCACAGCCACCACAATGTCATTTCCAAGCCACCCCTGCGACCTATGCCCACAGTTTGTGGAAATGTAGGATCCTTAACCCACTGAGCAAGACCAGGGATCGAACTCACATTCTTATGGATGCTAGTAGGATTCTTACCCCACTGAGCCACAATGGGAACTCCTCAAGAGATAATTTCACTGAAGGAAAAGAATTTTCTACATGTATTCATTCCCCTTTTTCATAAATACTTGATGAATGTCTGCCATATGCCATTATTTAGTACTTCTTTTAAACCTATAAGAATATGAGCTACAGAGAGTCCCAAGCAGGAATGCCTCAAGGAATTTGAAATTATAACTAAAATATAAATCACAATTTTTAAAATAAAAGAGATGGCATGCACCCAAAATAGAATATGTCCTTTAGAAATGCTGCTGATGAGTTCAGAAATATGGCAGACTTGAGAAATAAATAAAATAGTATAAAATATCCTGCACTTGAAATTCTATTGAAGATGTTTCTAATACCAGTTTAAAATGTTTACTTTTCCCTGCGTGGTTAACAGTATTACCAAGCCAGCTTTGAGCCCTTGAAATGGAACTCTTTACGGTATTTATTTTTGTCTATGTGTTAAAGCAGCACTCTTTCTATGGAGAGAACACACAGGAGTCGCTTGTTTTCACTCATTTTCCTGGGAACTCTTACTCTCTTGGGTTGCAGCAAAGACCACAGTTCCCATAGACGTTTTCTTTTTTTGTTGTTGTTAAGGGCCGCACCCTCAGCATATGGATGTTCCCAGGCTAGGGGTCTAATCAGAGCTGTAGCTGCTGGCCTACACCACAGCTCAAGGAAATGCTGGACCCTTAATCCACTGAGTGAGGCCAGGGATTGAACCCGAAACCTCATGGTTCCTAGTTGGATTTGTTACCCACTGAGCCATGACAGGAACTCCCAATTTCCCCCTTTTTAAAAGAAGGTAGCTGGCTTCTCATGGTTTGAAACAGAAATATATATCCTTAAATCAAAAGGCTGTTTTAAACTTGGGAAGTGATCAATTGAAGTTGGAGAATTTCATATTCTTTGGGAAAGGGCAGGCCCACCTCTCTTAGGCTAGCTTGGCCCTGAATCTTCTTCTTTTGGGCTCCCCTCCTCCCCATAGGAAACCCTGCAGTATCTGCAATTGTAATTAACAGAGCTCTCGGACAGAATTCTAAGCGAGACATAAAATTATGCTTTGAAAGTTGTACATGTTTTGTTTGCGTTTTATTGGCCATCAAGACATTTTCCTTTTGAGCTTGTCATAATCCTCTCCCTTAGGTAACCCTCATCTCTAGCACAAATCACAGAAGGCTTGTAGATAGTGATTTCAGCGTTAGTTGAACACTGTTTTTCTCTCTTAACGACACCATATGTGATAGGTCACATGAATATAACAGGGAAAGAATGATGTTTAAATCGAGACTCAAAAGAATAGTTAGTTTTGGGAGTTCCCTTTGTGGCTCAGTGGTTAACAAACTCAACTAGGATCCATGAGGATGCAGGTTCGATCCCTGCCCTTGCTCAGTGAGTTAAGGATCTGGTGTTGCCATGAGCTGTGGTGTAGTCTGCAGACATGGTTCAGATCTTGTGTTGCTGTGGCTGTGGTGTAGACCAGTGGCTATACCTCCGATTCAACCCCTAGCCTGGGAACTTCCATATGCCACGGGTGTGACCCTGAAAAGCAAAGAAACAAACAAACAAACAAACTTAATTTCATTCGTGTCTATATATAGTCATTGGCTTGAGAAGTTCCTAACACTTCTTGTTTTCTTTATCAACAAAATTAAAGTAATTCTTCATTATGTCATTTGTTTCAAAATTTTAGAGTAATATTATAAAAAATTATTAAAAATTAACATTTGCCATGAATTTTCTGTTTCCCTGAAATTTAATAATAATGAAGGGGTTCCCGTCATGGCTCAGGGGAAACAAATCTGACTAGGAACCATGAGGTTACGGGTTTGATCCCTGGCCTTGCTCAGTGGGTTAAAGACCTGGCATTGCCGTGACCTGTGGTGTAGGTCGCAGACACGGCTCACTTGAATCCTGCATTGCTGTGGCTCTGGTGTAGGCCGGTGGCTACAGCTCCGATTAGACCCCTAGCTTGGGAATCTCCATATGCCTCGGGTGTGGCTCTCAAAAGACAAAAAGACAAAATAATAATAATAATAATAATACCGTGTTTTCCTCAAAAAAAGAGAGAGAGAGCGTTAAAGACCTTAAAATTCTCCTAAGTTACAGATGGAGAAAACCTATCTTGCAGAAACCTGCCACTTTCAATATTACCAGGAACTCAAATACTTAATAATCATTGTTCCCCCAAAGGAGTTATTCTTCACATATTCTAGAAGGAGGAAAAATTCAAGACTTCTAAAACAGCACAGATCGAACACAGGGACTTTAAACATGCCAATGGTTAAACTGGATCAAAGATAGTTATAGTAAATTACAACTTATTATTAAAGTACAAAATGAAAACCTAGAAATATATCAAAGACTGTACTTAAGAATTCAAATGGAATAGACTGCAACAAGGTAATTTATCATTCAAGAAGTACTTTTAATAACTCTGGCTTTGAGTTCAGTCTACCAGGGGGAAAAAATTCAAGCTTCATGGGGAGAACTGTTAATATCCCTAAAGCCTCAATTATCTCATCTGAAAAATGGAGTCAATATAATACCTATCTCATGAATTAAATAAAATAATGGGAAGTAATGAGTTAATGCCTATAAATTATTTAGCACGGTGCTGAGAACATGGTTGACACTTAGTAAATTTTTGCTATTTTTCTACTTATAAATGCTATGTTTGTATTATTATTATTTTTTGTACAGAGGATTCTTGCTATTCACAGTAATAAGGTTCCAAAAACTCTCTTCAGAAACTAGATTAGCAAATACTGAGTCATTGTCCCCAGGGCAAATATAAACTTAGGCTCTTAAAAGCCTCTAGTCACAATATTTTCATCTAGTGAAAAAGTACATAACCTTGTTTTATGTGTGTTTCTATTTAAAGATGCTTTATCTAATATATATAGTTAATTCATTAACACTGAAATTGACCAACAGTACTATAACTCATAGCTTATTTAACATATAAACCTTCTCCATAAAGCACATCACAGCCTTCTTGCATATAGAAACACTAGACAGTACTTGAGGGCCATGTTAAATAGCAAAGTCACCAAGAAAAACACAAAAATGTGAAAAATGTCACATAAATAGACAGTGGAAAAGACAAGCCCTGGGAGCACTGGTTTTAGGGTTACAAATAAATGTTAGCCAGTAGGTGAATTTGCAAATACATAATAATTTGCAAATAATGAATTTACAAATAATTTGCAAACAGGGACGATGAACTGTACTGAAATTTTGAAAATCAAAAATCAATGTGTTTGCCTAGATAAGAGTGTTCAAGAGGGAGGCAGCAGGAAAAGAAGTTGGAGGTTTACACTCATGCTAGGAAAGGCAGGATCTGGTAAGCTCTGCTAGGATGTTAGCTCTTTTCTAATAAAAATAAGGTACCATCACTACAGAGTTTTAAATGGAAGATTTTTATAGTTAGATTTGTCTTTTATAACAACCACTGTCATCTAGAAAATAAGTGACCTCTAAAACAGTGCCTTGTACATTGTGTACACTCGGTGTTTACTGAAAGATTCCGTATTTGCTGAATGATTGAGTGTGGTGTAGAGATTAGTTTTGCTGTAGCCAGAGACAGGGCTGAAGGTAGGGAGACTTTAAGTTGCTACTGTTGTTCAGTGTTGTGCTGGAGGTTCTAGCCAGGGCAATTAGGCAAGAAATGAACCAAAGGCACTCAGTTCGGAAAAGAAGTAAAACCATCTCTATTTGAAGATGATATGATCTTATAGGTAGAAATTCCTAAAGATGCCACTAAAAATAATTAGAACAAATAATCAATTTCAGCAAGGTTTCAGGATACAAGGTCATATGCAAAATCCAATTGTATTTCTATTAAGTAGGAGTGAGCAAACCAAAGGTGAAATTAAGAAAATAATTCTATATACAGTAGAATAAAAATAAAATACTTAACTATAAATTTAACAAAAATCACATAACTCTGAAAACTAGAAAATATAATTGAAAGAAATTAAAGATTTAAAATATCAAAAGACAGCTGTATCCATAGATTAAAATATTTAATATTGTTAGGATTATAATAGTCCCCAAATTTATCTACAGATTCAGTATAATTCCTATGAAAATCACAGCTGTTTTGTTGTTGTTGTTGTTGCAGACAGTGACAAGATGATGCTAAAATTTATATGAAAGGCAACTGACCCAAAACAGCCAAAAAAAATCTTAAAACAAAACAAAGTTGGAGGACTTACCTTTCTTGGTCTGAAAACTTACTGTGAACCTATAGTAATCATGACAAGGTGGTATCAGCATAAATACAGACATTAAGACTAATAAAACAGAATGGAGAGTCAAGAAACAGACCCTCTTCATGATAAGTTGATTTTCAACTTAGTTGCCAAGACACTTCAATAAGGGAAGAATAGTCTTTTCAACAAGTAGTGTTGGGACAACTAGAAACCTCATACAAAAGAATAAATTTATACCCATAACTCATAACATACACAAAAGTTAACTCAAAATTGATGAGAGATCCAAATGGAAGACCAAAAACTATAAAACTCTTAGAAGAAAACAAAGGTGTAAATCCTTGTGACTACAAATTTGTCAATTGTTTCTTACACACTGATGCTAAAAACCTAAGCAATGACAGTTGGCCAACAAAAGATAAATTGGATGTCATCAAAATTAAAAACTTTTTTTCTTTCGAAGGGCATATCAAGAAAGTGAATAAACTAGGAACAGATTGGAAGAAAATCTGCAAATCATATATCTGGTACGGGATTTGTATCTAGAATATATAAGTAACGATTACAACACAGTCATTAAAAAAAGCCAGTTAAAAATAGACAAGGAACCTGACGGAAAATGTGGAAAAAAAAATGGATGTGTATAGGAGGCTGTGTCACTTTATTGTACAGCAGAAATGGCAGGAACATTGTAAATCAACGATACTTTAATAAAAAATAAAAACATAGAAACAAAACAAAAAATAGACAATGGATATGAAGAGATATCCAAAGAAGATACACAAATAGCCAATAAGCACAAGAAAAGATGCTCAACATCAATAGCTGTCAGAAAAATGGAAATCAGGGAGTTCCCATTATGGCTCAGCAGTAATGAACCTGACTAGTATCCACGATGATACAGGTTCAATCCCTGGCCTTGCTCAGTGGGTTAAGAATCCCATGTGCTTTCAGCTTGGATTTCCTGTTGTGGCTGTGGCTTAGGCCGGTAGCTGCAGCTCTGATTAGACCCCTAGCCTGAGAACTTCCATATGCTGCAGGTGTGGCCCTAAAAAGCAAAAAAAAAAAAAAAAAAAGAAAAGGAAAGAAAAAGAAAAATGTAAATCAAAGCCACAATGAGATACCACTTCATAGCTACTAGGATGGCTGTAATCAAAAAGGCAGAAAATAACAAGAACTGGCCAAGAAGTGGAGAAATTGGAATCCTTCCACTATGGGGGAATTTAAAATACTGTAGCTTCTTTGGAAAATAGCCTGGTAGTTTCTCCCGAACAATGTAAATCCTAGACTGATACCCAAGAAAAGTGAAAACATATGTCTACACAAAACTTCCACATTCATGTTGATAGCAGCATTATTCACAATAGTCAAAATGTGGAAACAGCCCAACTAATAATCAACTGGTGAGCAGATAAATAATGTGATATATCCACACAATGGAATATTAGCAATAAAAAGTAATGAAGTATCAATAAGTGCTCTGATACAGGTGGACCTTGCCAACATCGTGTTAAATAGAAACCAGTCACAAGGATTGCCTATTTTTTGGTTCTACTTATATGAAAGGTCTTAAACAGGCAAATCTGTAGAGACAAAAACATTATACTAATGGTTTCCAGGGGCTGAGGGGAAAAAATGAGGGGCAATGACTGCTGACTCTATTTTGGGTGCTGAAAATTTGGAAATAGATAATGAAAATTTGGTGCTTTGGAAATAGATAATAGTAAAGTTTGCATAACTTTATGAAGATTTTAAAGACTACTGAATTGCACATTTTACAAGGGTGGATTTTATGTTATGTGACATATCTGAAAACACTATTTATTTATTTATTTTTGACTTTTTGCCATTTCTAGGGCTGCTTCTGCAGCATAGGGAGGTTCCCAGGCTAGGGGTCGAATCAATCGGAGCTGTAGCCACAGGCCTACACCAGAGCCACAGCAACACAGGATCTGAGCCGCTTCTGTGACCTGCACCACAGCTCATGGCAACACTGGATCCTTAACCCACTGAGTGAGGCCAGGGATCGAACCTGCAACCTCACGGTTCCTAGTTGGAGTCGTTAACCACTGCGCCACAACGGGAACTCCATATATGATTATTTTAAAAAAGTGTTTTCAACTCCATCTATGATTATTTTTAAAAAGTGTTTTCAGGAGAATTCCCATCGTGGCTCAGTGGTTAACGAATCCGACTAGGAACCATGAGGTTGCGGGTTCGATCCCTGGCCTCACTCAGTGGGTTATGGATCTGGCGTTGCCAGTGACCTCTGGTGCAGGTCACAGACGGGGCTCGGCTCTGATCCCGTGTCGCTGTGGCTCTGGCGTAGGCCGGTGGCTGCAGCTCCAATTAGACCCCTAGCCTGGGAACCTCCATGTGCTGCTGGTGCGGCCCTAGAAAAGGCAAAACAACAACAACAACAACAACAACAACAAAAACAAAAACAGAATCGTATGTTTCCTGTTCTGATCAAAACAAAGTAATTGCTAAGAGAATTGTCCCACGTTAAGCACTATAAACATGGATAAAATTTTGTGATAAAGACTTTTGAAACATTGCGTAACAAGAGGTGAAGAACTGTCACTCTTGAGAGCACGGAAAAGTATAAGCCTCACTTCTTCTCCTGAGCCTCTGCAGATGAAGCCCTAATAGAACACAGTCATTTTGTGTAGCTGAGGAGGCAGTTATCTGATTGCCAAGGTGGAGAAGAAGGTGAAATTTGAGAGGCAGATTCCCAATATCGAGGGAGGGGATAAGTATGCATGAGGGTTCCATGGCTGGCTTGGCCATGGTCTTGACTCTGCAGGCACAGGGCCAGGCTTCATGAGAGCCAACAGAGCACGGCTCCTGTGAGGGCAGAGCAGTCAATGAAGGTTTGAGTTTGCTTTTGTTAGGAGGATGGAAAGGAGGAAGGATAAGAGGAAAAATGAAGGGAAGAACAAGAGACACTATCAGATGTATTGCATAGCAGCAGTGACCATGACCATGTCAAGCTTAATTTTTTTTTTTTTCTTTATGGCAGGTCATGCAGCATATGGAAGTTCCTGTGCTGGGGGTTGAATCTGAGCTGCAGCAGTGACCTACTCCACAGCTTACAGCCATGCCAGATCTTTAACCCACTGAGCGAGGCCAGGAATCAAACCCACGGAGACAACATTGGATCCTTAACCCCCTGAACCGTAATGGGAACTCCTTAATATTTTAAGTGATCAAAAAAAACCCCTGAAAGGTTATTAAATAGTCTGTAAGGGCTATTGACAGTGTCAGTCTGTAAAAATTGAAGAAACGTCAGCATGGAGGCTGTTAAATACTTAACTAAATTCTGTATCCAAAAGACTCATACATTGTGGAGAACATCTCTTCAGAGTAAGAATAATAAGGAAGGTAAAGTCTAAGCATTTGGTATAATTTATTTAGTTTCACAGATTCTTTTTGTGGGATGATGGGTTGAGAGAGGAAGAGTAGTAGAGAGAAGGAAGAGAAATTCTGAGATAATGTATACCCAATAAATTATCCTCTAGAACAGAATTCTTACAGAAATATGTTTTCCTCATGAGATTAACTTCATTAGTTCATTCATATAGATGGAATAATCCTTGGATTAGAGTCAAACTAGGAGACGCTTAAACTAAAAGTACTACTCAACTTTTAAAATAGGGGATTTACATCCACAAAGCTATGAAAGGTGCGAATCACTCTTGTCCAGTTAACATTTCACCCTCCTATCTTTTTTTTTTTTCTTTCTTTTTTTAGGACCGCATTCACATATGGAAGTTCCCAGGCTAGGGGTCAAATTGGAGTTGCAGTTGCCAACCTATGCTGTAGGCACAGAAACACCGGATCCAAGCTGGGTCTGTGGCCCACACTGAAGCTCCTTCCTAATCTGAAACCCACTGATTGAGGCCAGGGATTGAACCCGCATCCTCATGGATACTAGTCAGGTTTGTTACTGCTGAGTCACAACAAGAACTCTACCTCCGGTTCTTTCTGTTTGAGTAAAGAGTACATCTGTCAGTTGCAAACATTTATTCCCCAATTGGCTGAACAAAAAGGCCAATTGAAAATGAGGTTAGGAAAAACACAAGCCTGGTCTTATCACATTAACAAGTGATTTTAAAAATTGTTTTAACCTTGTATTACGTGGTTAGTCATCACCACATGCACCACTAACTCAAACTATATACTTGTTCTTTTGCCAAATAATGTCACTTTAAATGTGTGCAAATATCAATATCACAGTGAAATTTAGGACCTAAATTCTGACAAGGTGTGACCACGTGCATGGTAATGAAATTTCATCTGTTCCCTTAAAATTTCTCCTCTAAAGATGCTTTATTTTAGGAGAAATGGAACCCGTTTAAGTTTAAAATATCCATTCAAGACAGCAATGAAAAAATAAACTTTACTGAAAAAATCCTAGCTCTAAGTATATATGGATTTGCTATTCACTGTTATTCATTGGCAATGTTTTCTAAGAGACCAAAATTGTTAATACATTATGTATGAGAAAGCAAAGTTTCACTGTGTTGTATATTAAGTTAAACCCTTTAAAATAAATACTAGACAGTGAAATTCATCACAATATGCCTTCTTTTAACATTTTCCTGCAGCTAATGTTCATTTTTTAAAAGGCTGGCTAAGGGCCCAAAGAGGATCGTGTAACACTGAAAAAAACCCCAGATCCCTGGAAAACATTATAGAGACATTCCAGTGTATTTAATTTTTAAAAAATTATATTTGTCAAATTGTTAGCCATCTATTAGACTGTGCACTCTGTGAATATACCACCATTTTGAAGTGTTGATAATACATCTTATTGGCTTTCCCACTAGCCAAGAGTTTCTGGTAAAATATTTTCCTACCACATAAGCCACTAGTCATCAACCATGTCAAACAACATTTTCAATTTGGATAATGAAATTCTAAGTTGACTATACTCAATAAATAACAAAAAAATATACAATGTTAACCATATAGTATTTTAGGCATATTTAAATTAAGGTATATAACATACAGGAATTTAAGACAAAACGTTTATATCAATCTCACATATGTAAATCTCTTACCTAAATGTTTTACAAATGAGTAATTTTTAACTCAGCTTTATCCAGAAAGGAATTTTAATTGAATATATGTATTTAAAGACTGGGAATGGAAACCTGCTTTAAGAATATCAAATAAATTAATGTAAGCTCTGTCTTCATGGATATGTAGATAAACTATACATAATATAAAATTTACCATTTTAATCACCTCATGTTTACAGTTCAGTGTTTTTAGTACATTCACACTGTTGTGCAACCATTACCACCATCCAATCCGAAACCATTTCTATCTTCCTACACTGAAACTCTGTACCAATTAAACAATGATTCCTCATTACCCACTGCTGCTAGTAACAGAGAGCACATTCTGCTTTCTGCCTCAATGATTTTGACTAATCCAGATACCTCTTAATAAGTGGAATCATACAAAATGTGTCTTTTGTGGCTGGCTTATTTTACTTAGCATGATGTCTTCAGGGTTCCTTTGGTTGTAGCTTGGGTCAGACCTGTCTTCCTTTTAAGGCTGAATCATGTCCCACTGTATGTATATATCACATTTGTTTACTCATTCATCCATCACTTGGGTTGCCTCAACTTTCAGGCAATTGTAAATAATGCTGCTATAAACATGGGTGTACAAATAATAACCTATTCAAGCCCCTTCTTTCAAATCCTTTGTGTACATACAGAAGTGAAGTTTCTGTGTCCTTGGCAATATGCTTTTAATGAGTTCTCCTGTCTACCCATGGGCTTATTTCATATTTTAAAGGTGGTTGTTGCTGTTTTGAGGGAGGCAGAGTCACCAAATCCTCTACTTAGAGTCTTCATGGTCAACACATTTCCTTTCCATGTCTCTTTGCCATGGAAGGGCTCATAAGATTTCTTACAAAACAAGGAAAATAAGTTTCTTAAGATAGTGTAATTTCTTGACCTATTTGTAAATTCTGAATATTCATTTTGCTTAAGGAGACTTAAATTTTAAGTCTTCAAAGAATCAAAGTTGGAAGAAACTTAAAAAAATTAACAACATCTTATCCATTCCTCAGCTTTTGTGTAGGGACTCGTCCTGATTCAGTGTAACTCTTTGCTATGGCATATTTCAGAGGATAAAATTTCAAAGACTTCCTCATTAATCTCTTCCTATGTTCAAGTCTCATTCAAGATAGATTCTACACACCTAAATGACATCTAACTTTGCTGTCACTCTTCCTGCTCTGCTCCTTCCCCAGACCTTCTGTTCACTCCTTTCCATCCTGAACTCCACATCCCTCCCAAAATGTACACACTGATTTTTGGAAATTCAGCAACACGTCATATTTTCTTGCAAGTCCTTCCTGATCTGCCAAAATGATTACAGTTTCTTTGTCTGAAAAATTAAGGGAAACATTTCCTTCTTCCATTGGTTTGTTGTGAGAACTCAATGTAAAAATATATGCTTATGTACTATCAAAAGTACATGTTAAGTTCTCAGTAAATACTGGCTGTTGTTACCAATTAAAACAAATTAATAGGGGACAAAAAACTGTTGCTTTTTTTATATCCTTACATTAAAGTTTTTTTACATGTAAAAAAATAATTTTACCCTTTAGTCAAAACTTATTGTTGTTTTCTTTTCTAAAAAATGTACTTTCTTACTATTCACTCATCCTAAGCATTCTTCCCTTAATCTTCATGGAATTATCCTCATCTACTTCAACTGTACAGCCATAGGCTGGATATGATTTCTGAGAATGAAAAATGTTAAATACAATTGGAGATGAGAGAGAAGATATGCTAGTTATGTTAATACTTTGCCATCTTTATGATGCTTGTTCTCTGGTATCCTGTTGACATTGCCCATCTTAGCCTTCTCTGGGGTCACAGACCCCTTTTGCAAATATAGTGAAAATTCTGGGTTGTCTCTTGCTTCCAAAATAATGCACATTCACAATTTTACATTAAATTTTGCAGTATGTATGGACTCCCTTGAATGTTCCAGGAAACGGATCCTAGATTAACATTGGGTATTACATATTATAAACACAATAAATCTTTAATTGTTCTATTTTCCTCAGAAATATACCTCAGGTTTTTTGCCCCAACATTTTATTCCATTCCACTATTTCCTGTATTCACCTCTTTACTGTTTTCCAATGGTTAGACCAAGGCTGACTTAGCCAAATGTCCTAGACACGGCATAACAACAGAGGGAACAAATCTATCTCTCTTTCCTCACAACCATCGTTAGGAAACTCCTCTTTAGGCACAAAGTAGCACATTAAAAAATGTTAAAATATCTAGTCACTTATGATGGAGCATGATAATGTGAGAAAAAGAATGTATGCATGTATATGTAACTGGGTCACCTTGCTGTACAGTAGAAAATTGGCAGAACACTGTAAACAAGCTATAATGGAAAAAATAAAAATAATTATATATATATAAAGAAAAAAAGTTAAATTCCTTAATGTATCTGAAATTCTAAAACATAGGAAAATTAAAAGGCTCTGAGTTTACCTAATAGTTTCGGAAATTAACTTTAATCCAGTTTCCTTTTTGGGAAAAAAAAAAAAAGATTTCACCAGACTATAGGCAACTTTGAACTAATCTGGTAGATTTTGTAAATTTGTGAAATATTAAAATATACTGGACAACAATCTAATTAAGATATAGACTAAATGTGATTTATCCAAGGGCTTTTACGTTAGTGAGATTCCTTCCTAGTCTGTAATATTCACATACATAAGTTTACAGGGGATCTGCTTCATTTGAAAGCAAAAACTAGTAGGATGCCTTCCCCCCATGATGAACAAGGCAATTTAATTTGAAGTCAAATACATTGGTTACCAAAAAGCCCTAACACTTTTATCTTAAGGTGCTTAAATTTTAACCTCGGTCCATATTAATTGCAACTTTAACTTTGGTTCGATGGTCATTGACGTTATTATATTATATTTGATTGGCTGTGCCTTATTCTTCACTACTCAGAAAGGCCTTGAAAGAAATGCTTGCAAATAGTCAAGCATCTCTATTTTTCTATTTGTATAGATTCAGTAGTTGTAAGTTCTGCTGTGCAGCGTATCATCAGCACAATATCCCTGAGCAATAGACTTTGAGAGCTGTTAGGGACTCAAGGTATCATTGAGAAAGATCTTGACAATATGAATGAGACTGTAAGGAGATTGCTTCCAGTCAAGTTGTGGAATAATTGATGAAGAGAGGGGAAGGAAGAAAGAGAGTAATTGAACTGCAAATGCTGAGAGATCATCTAATTTCACCTGCTTATTCTATAAATGAAAACATGAAGTAACTGATTACTCTTAGATTAGGACTGGGGACATGGTTTAGGGGGAAAATTAGTCATTTGAGACTCAAGAAACCTGAATTCCAGACTTAAATTTGCCATTAATATTGGGCAAGATAGTTTTTCCATGTCTCAGTTGCCACAAATGTTAAATGAGAGGATTGGGTTAGAATTCCATGATGCTAATCTTTAACTAGGCTGTTTTAATTCCCAGGCTAATACTATTTCTTCTGAACATTGAATTCTAAATATGAACATAGTAAATGATGGTATTTGCCATCCAGTTAATCTCAGGAAGTCCTGGTTATAATAACAATTATAATTATTACTGAATTCATGTTAACTATTAGGGGACAGATAATATGATTATCCTTTAAAATATATTAGGTAAGTTATACTTTTTAAAGTTACTAAGAAATTAATAATGTTTTTTTATTTTTAACAATAGACAAAATTACTTATTTTTTAAAAATATATCAAACATTCTCACCCACATTTCTCGGTCCTTGATATAGAAGAGTATCAATAAACAATATAAAAAAGACCCTGTCCTCAAGAATAGACAATTGATAATTTATAAATTAAAAATAAAGATATCCTCAGAGTTCCCATTGCGGCATATCAGAAATTAATCTGACTAGTATCCATGAGGATGCAGGTTTGATCTCTGGCTTTGCTCAGTGGGTTGGGGATCCTGCATTGCCATGAGCTGTGGTGCAGGTCGCAGACATGGCTCAGATCTGGCGTTGCTGTGGCTGTGGTACAACAGGCCAGCAGCTGTAGCTCCAATTCTAGCCCTAGCCTGGAAATTTCCATATGCCATGGGTGTGGCCCTAAAAAGAAAAAAAGAAAAAAATAAAGATAATCTCAGAGTGTTATAATTTATTTTAAAGAAATAAAAGTGACTATTATAGACTATTGGGTGGTGTGACTATGCGGTGAGAAGATGTTGCTATGGATTTGACAGTCACTTTTTTTTTTTAATTTTTTTTTTTAGGGCCGCACCTGCGGCATATAGAGGTTCCCAGGCTAGGGGTAAAATTGGAGCTATGGCTACTAGCCTATGCCAGAGCCACAGCAATGCAGGATCCGAGGCATGTCTGTGACCTACACCACAGCTCACGGCAATGCTGGATCCTTAACCCACTGAGCATGGCCAGGGATCGAAGCCGCAACCCTATGGTTCCTAGTTAGATTTGTTTCTGCTGTGCCATGACGGGAACTCCAACAGTCACTTCTAAAAGGGAGAAATTTGGACTAACACATACATTATGAGAATAGATCAGTTATGCTGAGATGCTCAGAGGTAGGAAAGCAAAAGTACTGTAGAAGGAATGATTTCGCCTTTCAGGGACCAAAAAGAAGGCAAGTGTGGCTTGATGTGAGATGAGGTCTGGGGGATAGGCAGTGGCCACCCTGGAGAACAAGAGTTTCCACTTAGATATTATACATAAATGACAAGTAAGAGCTTTTAAACATTGACATAAATGCATTCAAAGGGAATTTTTGCTTAAAACCCAAACTGAGTCTAAATACATCTGCCTGCTAAGGCATGTGAATGTGGGGTGAGTGGCATGCACTTGTCTTGTGAGTGTGTATGTGTGTGTGTGTCTGTGTGTGTTGGGTATGAATATCTCCTAATGGTAGAGTAAAACTTTTCTATACTCCTCACTTCCCCTTGTAGAGATTAGCAAAGGACAGAGGATTAGAAAAAATTTGAAGCAGATGTTTAGAAGTACACTGAGTGAGTCTTGACATGTGCCCTGACTATCAGAACTGAGATTGGGGTTGGTGGAGAAAAGTGGAGTTAGCTTCTATAGGAGGAAAGGGTGTCCAGTCTGTGTGATATATGGCTGGGGGTCAACATAATTTTAAGTCGAGAAATCACCAATATGCAAAGTTGTGTGGTTGCTGTGTAAACTGCCTTGGTTTTCTCAATAAGCTACAGGGAAAGATATTTTTGTGAGCAGATTCGCTTTTTTTTTTTTTTGAAAGAATGATGCAGAGCAGAAAGGATGGTATTGATACGGGAGTGAGACTGAGAATCCTGTGAAATCTGGAACTTGAGGCCAGAAGAGACTAAGAGAATATGTCCCCCAGGAATGTGCAGAAATCTTAAAAAGACAATTGGGGTGGATGGTTTGAGCTGACGTGTAAGTTATAAGTTATTTATTTGTACATTCATTTTAAGTATCTCATCCCCATGAGAAAAAAGTAATTAGAGGAGGGAGAGACAGAGAAAGAGAGTGACTTCTTTCTTAAAAACTATAAGCATTCATGAAGTCAAAACATCCAGTTGGTGAGAAAAAAAAAAAGGACAAGTTAGTATTTAATATGAAGCAGTCAACATAATTGGCTGATTGGGTAAGTTTTTCACTTGCCAAACCACTTGCTATGGTCTGACATAGACACAGTTCAAAAATAAACACTGAAGAGTAGAACTGCATTTACTTTATTCCCAATTCTGAGAAATTCATAAGCATGTTTTTAGTTTTATCAGCAAGAATCCATGTGAATAACTTGTCCCATTTGCTCTGGGATTCTGGAGTTTTAAGTGGGCCAAAGTTTTGAAGTGTTGAAAGATATTATGAAGCACTTACAAGTATTCAGCGGGTCAGACTGCTCAATTAACTGAACATTTATAAACCTCAAAATTTTTGACAGAGCATGATTCATGTAGGAATAACCCTTGGACAACAGATGGCTTTATTGTAGGTATGCTTGAGAGAGAGCGTACAAGGCAGTGTGATTTGGAGGAAATACAAACGGAACACAGAGGGAAAGGAAAATTGAATTTAGAAGAACGGATCGCACTCTTAACAAAGGAAATTATTGAAAAATTTAGCTGACATATTTTTAGTGATAGGGTGTTTTTAAAAAATGTCTACTTAAGAATATTTAAGACATCCCTTTCTGGGACAGACTATGAAAAAAAAAATAGAACATCACTAACATCTAGCTAATATCTAGGCAACCCATACTAACCCATAGTACAAATCTCAGTTAAGTATTTGGAAAACAAAGCAATGGGGTGGAGAGAGTCAGAATTAAAATGCTCGCTACAATTTTAAATCCACAGCATTTTAGCTTTTTTTTTTTTGCCCCCCTATTATCTATGGGCTGCTTATACTCTGGACAGTATTTTGAAGAAGTATTAATTCAAAGGTATATTTTAGCATAATATTTTTACTACTAAAATATATCAACTTTTAATTAAGAGGGTCTTATTAATTTTCTGAGGGAGAAATACAAGATGATGTATTCATCTAAATAAAAATATTACTTTCAGATATGTGAAGTTTTTTTTAAAAAACTGAAGTTAATATTACACAGAAATTCACTTTGGAGAAAGAAACAGCAGGTTCTAAAACATGCTTACTGTGAATCCATAGAACAACTCCAAAATTTTCTTCTCATTTAGAGCCTATTATGTACATATTCTATTCATGCAACTTTTTTTCTTCTGTTTTCTTTTCTTTTCTTTTCTTTTCCCTTCCTTCCTCCCTCCCTCCCTTTCTTCCTTCTTTCCTCCCTCCCTCCACCTCTCCCTCCCTCTCTCCCTCGATTCTTCCTTCCTCCACTTTTCCCCCACTTCCCCCACTTCCTAGGAACCCAAATCTAATCACATTACCAGGAAAAGAAATTCATGGAACAAGAAGCAAGTAAGCAATTTTTCCCCAGAGGAAAAAGAAAAAAACAAAAACCACGACTTCGAATGAAAGCAACAATAACAAAACCCTCTATTATATTATGGCTACTTCTTTCCAAGGAGGAGCTGCAAACCCATGATCCAAGGGGTCATCTCAAACAGCCTAGGGACATCCTGCGAGGTATAAAAACAGGTGCTGACGATCCCCTCGGTCCCCTCGTGCCTTGAAACATTTCTGGCAGAGTGGCTATCCCATGCTGCAGAGGAGTGTTGCCGGTGAGTAACTTTCCTCTACTCCCAAACCTGCAGCCCTGGGTGCAGTGCCCAGTGGTGCCTGACCCACCCACAAGCCCTGCCCCCGTTCCCTCTGGACTCTGATCAGGTAGGAGAATGATTGGGGCTCTCACTGCGGAACTGCATCCTCTTGGCCAGTTAGAAGAGCTGCCCATTTGTGGTTCAGGAGACCCAGGAATAGCATAGATGCGAGATTCTATTTTCCACACTTACTGCTCCCTTTTTTTTTTTTTTTGTCTTTTCTAGGGCTGCACCCATGGCATAATGGAGGTTCCCAGTTTAGGGGTCGAACTGGAGCTGTAGCTGTCAGCCTACACCACAGCCACAGCAACTCCGGATCCGAGCCGCATATGCAACCTACACCACAGCTCAGGGCAACACTGGATCCTTAACCCAATGAGCAAGACCAGGGATCGAACCCACAACCTCATGGTTCCTAGTCAGATTTGAACCACGACAGGAACTCCATTACTGTTCCCATTTTATAGATATACAACCAGTTGCAGAACAGTACAAGGACCTCTGACTCTACAGTTACCGATACGGGAAAACAACATGGTCCTTTAAATTCAGTCCTTGTTACTTCCTCACAACTGCTGCTTGCTTACTAAACGCATTGTAAAGTGGCATTCCTGCTTATCAACTTTTGTAAAATAAATATGAAAAAATTAACAATGAAAAACCACTGAGATAAAAAGGAATTCGTTTATACTTTTCCCCCCTTTACTTATTTAGTCATTTCCCCCCTTAACACTCTTAAGCAAGAAGTATTTTTTATAGACTAGAATACTCATTCTTGAGGAAGTGTTTATACAAACTTGTAAAATTACACTAATGTTCTTGTGCTTATTTGGGCCTCATTACAACTCTGCAGAGTAGATTATTATTATTTTTTTATTATCCTCACTTTATAGATGAACCTGAAGTTCAAAGAAAATAATTGATCAGAAATCAATCTGCTGAACTATAGTTCATATTTAAATACAGGACTCTACATTTCATTTCCTTTAATCATGCACCCATAACTCTAATGAATCTAAGTAAGTGTTTTTCTAAAAAATGATTTATTATAGAACCTGTGATCAACCCAATAGGAGCACGTACTAAAAGTACATTTCTTGAGTGATTTTCAGAGATATCCTATAAACATATTTCAGCACACTGAAAATCATTGTGTACACGTTATATGTTCATAATTTGAATGACCCCATAAATCAGAAAAAGATCACACTTCAACCTCTTACACATTCACTAATTTTTTTTATTTTTTTTTACTTTTATTATTCTCTTTTTTTTTTTTTTGGCCACACCTGCAGCTTGTAGTTCTTGGGCCAGGAATCGAACCTGTGCCACAGCCGTAGCTAGAGCCAAGGAGCGACAACACCAGATCATTAACCCCCTGAGCCACGAGAGAACACCTCACTATTCATTTCTTAACCCTTTTCTTTGTACCTTTTTTTCTTTTTATGGTTTGAAGAATGAGAAAATCTGTTAAGAAATGTAGCTGTTACAAGGAAAACTGAACGCAAGGAAAGAAATCAGGAGCAAAAGAGGAAGAGAGAAATCTAACAATGGCACTATTTTTTTTATCATGTTGATTAAATAGAAGGAACTAATGAATTACTGTGCTATAAGGGTGCAAACATCATTTGCATAATAACATTTATAAATATTATTTGTACAAGAATGAGCTAAAGCTGACATTGGCTAAAAATGTCCATGAATGAACTTTTAGATTAAAAGCAAAAACAAATGCAACACACATTATCCCTGATAGAAAATACAATTAAAACGCAGAACCACAATTAATTAGCAAGTAGTAATATCCCACAAATTACTTACAAGGACACGTTAAGCACTGCGGAGGCTTCTGCTGTCTGCTTCTAGGTGAGATACTTGCTGGCACTCTATGGATTTTTTTTGCCCTTCTTCTAAATGCTCCATGACTTTCTTGATAAGACTGAATGCAAGTTATTATCAAGTGACAGAACTGTCATAATTTTGATTTTTAGGATCCTGCAAATTAATTACAACTTCAAGCAGTGACACAGACTAAAATAGCAAGAGCTGCTGGTCATCCCAAACTACTTACAGCGTGTCCCAGCCAGTACTTGGCTAGGAGCACATGTTGCTTAAAAAAAGCACGTAACCCTTTAGACCCAACAGTCAATTAAGGCCTTGGTAGAAATGCCAACCGTAAGTATGAAAAGACCTTTCGATTATCTACATGTAATTTTCCTCTAATTAGTGAGACCTGATTTTAATTTTTTCCCCCTTCTTTTCTCAAACAGGACCATATGGGATCAAGTTTAGAGGGCAGCTGCTTGGTTAAAGAGAAAAAATGAGAGTGAGAACAAGTGAGGAAGAGATAAGGAAACAGAAGTGGTTTTTCTTGTCAGTTATATTCCATGATTCTTATAGAGATGGGGGGTGAATATACACCTATCAGCTTAACAGTCTTTAAAAACTTATATGGAACTTTGCTAGGGGCTGTGCTGTTGATATAAAACAATAAGACATTTTCAGAAGGGCCTGGTAAGCATAACCAGAATCTGGTGTTGCAAGCTACTGATGGCCTAATGGAATAAGTGAGGTCCTCTACTGTACCTTTATTTGACTGTAGTATCACTTGCCAACTAAAGATAATAGGATTTCAAAAAATACTGATTTAAATAGACCACAGTTTGTGGGTGGTAGATGCAAAGTATTACATTTAGAATGGATAAGAAATGAGATCCTGCTGTATAGCCCAGGGAACTATATCCAATCACTTGTGATAGAACATGATGGAGAATAATATAAGAAAAATATTGTATATGTATGGATAACTGGGTCAATTTGCTGTACAGTAGAAATGAACAGAACAGATATATATAAATCAATATATACCATAGTCGAAAGAATAACTTACTTGAAAGCAATTTTGAAATTTGAAATATTTGAGTAGAATTGACTCTGGAAAAATGTGAATACTATCCGGTCTCTAATATCAATCTGTAGTTGGAGTATCTTTGGGACATGGTATCGGAAAAACGTTCATAAGGGTGGATGCACTTCATTTTTTACTCCATTCAAATGGGTGAATAACATAAATAACATAATAAAATAATAAAATTTCATTTTGCTGAAATCCTAGCTCTACTTCTAGATTTGAGAATATCAGCCTGTGGAGAAAAAGAACATTGTGTCTTTCTAACTGCATTAACTCCATAATATAACTCTTGCAAGTGTTTTTAGGTCTCCAAGTTATTATTATTTGTCTTTTTAGGGCAGCACCTGCAGCATATGGAGGTTCCCAGGCTAGGGGTCTAATCGGAGCTCTAGCTGCCAGCCTAGGCCACAGCCAAGGCAACACCAGATCTGAGCTGTGTCTGTGACCTACACCACAGCTCACGGCAACACCAGATCCTTAACCCACTGAGTGAGGCCAGGGATCGAACCTGCATCCTCATGGATTCTAGTCTGATTAGTTTCTGCTGAGCTACAACGGGAATTATGAAGAGAGGCTTGGACTCATTATATGTATAAAAGTAGAATTAAAAAGCACATTAACTTTTAGAGCTTTTTTTTTACTTTCATTTATTCACTTAAAAAATATTAACTTGGAATTTGTACATGGGGATTTCCAAAAGAGGTAGCAGGCATATGATATTTCTCCAGCAGTTTTTACCCTATGTGAAGAAAAAGAAAGAATGACATAAAAGAAAACATTAAGAATTCTAAAAGAAAACACTAAGCATCACAGTTTTGTTTTCCTATCCTGGCACTGTTATTTGAGACAAATTATATGAACTTGCCTAGAATCCAAATGTATGATAGAAGAGCCCAACAGTGCCCTCAGTCTTCCACAGGTGACTTTAATTCACAAGCCAAATACAGGTAACTGTCCCAAGAAATCCCCCTGAATTTCCTGTATCATGATATGAAGAATCACCCAAACAGAAAACCTAAAATCAAAACACCCAGATAAAGTCCGGACTTACATGGAACAGCTTCTGCTAGCCAGTAACATGCCTTTTTTAAAATGGGATGGAACAAAGAATTCCATTAATTCAGTTGTCTGAGCAGGAAAGTAGGCTCTCAAGAACCAAGAGCAGGTTCAGATTTTGCAAGGAGTGGCACTGACATTCTCTTCCTACGTTCTCACATCCTTAGATTGAGCCACTGTGAAGCAATGTGAAAATGCTGTAGAAGGGCTCAATCAGGAAGTGGGCAGAAAGGGGCTGCACTTGGAAAACTTACATCCCAGGGGATTCCCAGCATTTTTTAATAGGAGGGGCTCCAACAGCACCCCAAGTTTGTGTAACCTTACAAAGGGCCACAGCTTCTAATACATATTGTGAAGACCAAGTCAACGGGCTCAGACAGCCTCTTCTCTCAAGCTCTGAAAAGTTACCTGCCTTCTGTCACACACCTTCTGTCTCCTTCTGCCCTCAGCCACTTCTAGTTGGGAGATATTTTTCCTCAGTCCTGAAGCTGTCAACTAAGCAATTCTTGACTCCTCCATCCCTACCACATAAGTGAAATCAAGGAATCACAGAGTCATTCAATACTAGAGTCTTGGGCAACTGCCATTTTACAAGGGCTGTAGAATGGTTTCCTTTTAACTAGTCGCCGTGATTTATGCCATATTCCTCCAGTGTAAGTCTATGCTACATACCAGAAAGACTTGCCTAAAATGAAACATTTCCTATTTTTTCAATTCCATTTTCTACTTTAAATCTTCTGGGTTCTTCATGACCTATATCAATGAGTGATTCCTAACACAGCATACACTCCAAAAAATCACAAAATACCCTTTCCTGTCAATATACTAGACTTAACTTTTTCCAAAACAGCACTTTTTCTTGCCTTGTGAATAAGTGCCCCTCCCCCATTTTCATTTCGCACTGGGTCCCACAAATTCTGTACCTGGCCCTGCTACTTTATTACTTCCGATTCCATTTTGGATTCTATGGTTGCAAGAAGTTTATTGCTCAAACTTTAAGTAAAAGTCTACTTGATAGATTATTCTTTACTTTGTGGCCTGAAAAATTAGTTCTAGGACCAGGTGAGGTCTGAACTACATACTCCCTTTCTCCCATGATGAGGATGCAGTCAGAACTGTGGCTGGTGGGGAGCCGAAAGAGTGGTACAACCCCTGAGAAAAATTCTCCCCATTTATCATCTTTTCAACAATTTTTAAAGGTAATATATTCACATGACAGTTGTTAAGACCGTGGGGAAAAGTTGCCTGAGGACCCCCTGTGAAACAATTGAAACATCAAAGTTCAGAATATGAGATATATGGATGCCGGGCTGGGCTTCATTGCTGTACAGGCACTTTCTTGAGTACAGAGATGCTAGCACTCGACTCAGTGGCCAGCACTGAGTAAACTCGCTGAGCAACGCTTAGAAAGAAATCCTGAGGCTCCCCTTGGCTCCACAATTTGCAGCAGATGTAACTTTGAAAACCCTGCCGCCACCCCCTCCTTAGCTATCTTCTAATGTTTTTCCCTTGATGTCAAAAATAAAGGGAAAGTAGGTAAAACAATCGAGTTATGCAAATATAATAACAGGAAAAAACAAAACCCCTATTCTCTCTTTTTAAATTTGGGACCATTTGCTTTGCTAAGAGCCAGGAGTGACTGGCAGGTTGTGAGCTTGAGCAGTCTTGCTCTACTTGCCTGAAGAGAGGGAAGAAGAAAGGAAGGAAAAGGAGGGGAGGGGAAGGGGGAGAGGGCTGGGAAGGGAGGGAGACTGAGCTGCAGCTCTAGAGAAGGGGAGAGAGGGGTATCTTCCTAGGCAGTTCAGTGAATAGAGACATTGTGGAAGTGTCTAAAGAAAACATTTCAAATGATGCTTGCTGGTTTTATAATGAAATTCTCTCTTAGCTACATCTTAATGTAAAATCTACAGCTTCTGGCTCATGTTGATGTTAGTGGAATTGCCTATGTAAGGAAGGCTAGGGCTGGGCTAAGACTGAAATGGGGGGGGAGGGGGCAGGAGTTGTGGATGGAAGCTCCGAGAAGAGGATTAGGGAATAGCTGACACCAGTTTGAGTTATACAGATTTTAAGAGTGTCTTTAGCATTTAAGAGGCTAGGAAAATTAGCTAATTTTCCATTTAATATTCTCTGTCTTCCTGATCGCTTTTGGCTCTTCAACTTGACTTCTTTCTGGGCATGGAATCAATTTTCCTCATTCCTTGGTCCCTCTCCAAAGGAAAGAACTAACTCCAGTGCCTCCAATTTTACCACCTAGCATTTTGTCCAGCAAGTGGACTCCTTGGAAAGATGATAAAAGAGAAACGTCAGTGGAGATATGTAGCAAAGGCAGAGAATGTTTTCATTATTCGGGAAAGCCTGTTTCCTTGGCCACCCTCAGTGACCTATTTCCTCTACTCTAAGTATAGAACACCAGGGCTTTCCTCACACCTGACCCCAAGGCTGCCAGATTGAGTCTCTATTCTAATTTAAACTCTTCATGTAACAATATGCCTCAGCCATTCTTTCAACATAATAACATTTAAAAAAAATTACTCTAAAAACCTATGGTTAATGTAAAATAGTTAACTGCTCCTTATAAGCTGGCAAGTTTAAGCTTCAATTTCCACCATTATTTCGAAGTGGGAGGAAAAAAGATTTGGGGTGGGGGGCTGCCTCTGCGTTTTGGATCTTGACACAGAGTGTCTCGGCTCTGAGAAACTTACTTTCAGGACTGAGCAGCCACTCGTGGTCACTTGCCTCATGGAGATGAATCACTTTGCCTTCTGTTGATTCATGGTCCCGTGGCCTTCCAGCCCCAGAGGCCTCACCTGTCCCTGTGGCCTAAAGAAACCACTTGTGGTTTTGATCACGTGGGTTTGCCTCTGCCTCCAGTTTCTCCTTTCTGGTCAATTCATCACGTTTGGACAAAGTCAGCTGTCTACAACACAAATTATACAGTGTTATTCCCTGCTCAAAACCTTCCAAGATGTCCTACTGATTTCAGAAGAATCCGAAACTTTTAGCATAGCATTCAAGGCCCTTCACAATCAAACTCAATCTTCCAACTGATATTTTCTCTCCTTGCCTCTCTCCTCACCTGTCCAAACCTACCTTTACATATTTTTAATACTCCGGTAATTTTAATTAGCTGTTATTCCTGGAGCCAGGGATAGTCATTCACTCCTTAGCACTGAGTATTGGCCATGAAGCCTTACTTCCTTATTCTTGTATTGATGCAAGGAGAAGAAATTTGTCGAATGCTGCCCATTCAGTGAAATGTTGTTTATTTTATTCAATTTTTATGGGATTCTTTTGGGATGTCTGATAAAAATGCAGATTTTTCAGCATGACCTCAGTCCTGAATCAGGATCTTTGGAAAGGGAATAAGAGAATCTGAAGGCTAGGCAAGTTACCCATGTCTATTTGGTATGGCCTAGAGTTTGAGACTCCATATATGTGACGTTAAAAGCAAAAGCATTTGCCTTATTAATCATATGATTTATTTTATCTCAATAATTTCTCTGCCACACAAACATTCCTATCTTGCCATTTCCTACCTTACACTGTATCCTCCATAGAACCTGTATCACCTAGATTAGACAGCGTTCTCCAGGGCTTATTATTGATTGAACAGGAAAGGAAGGTTGATGTATATCTGTGCATATTCCAAAATTAAAGGAAATGTGCCAGAATGCTGAGGATTTGTTGGGATTCTGTGACTAGAATTGGAGGCGTTTGACCTTGGAAGACTTCAGGGAGACAGGAGGAGAAGAAAATCACTCTGATTTTGGAAATGAACAAAAACTAAGCATGGAAGATTCACAAACCCTGATCAAAGGTCCATATTTGTCTCTAATGGGGAAAAACAGAAGTTAGACATTGAGAAGAAGGTGTGCTTTAATAGGGAGGAAGATTATAAGCCCATAATTAGAGGGGTTTGACAGGGAATTTATTCAACAATTATTTATTAGACTTTTTTTTTTTTGTCTTTTTGCCTTTTCTAGGGCCACACTTGCAGCATATGGAGGTTCCCAGGCTAGGGGTCTAATTGGAGCTGTAGCCGCCGGCCTACGCCAGAGCCACAGCAACACAGGATCTGAGGCGCGTCTGCAAGCTACACCACAGCTCAGGGCAACGTCGGATCCTTAACCCACTGATTAAGGCCAGGGATCGAACCCGCAACCTCATGGTTCCTAGTCGGATTCGTTAACCAATGAGCCATGATGGGAACTCCCCTATTAGATCTGCTTTGAGCAGCAGTATAGTTCCAAGAAATATGAAGTCGTCCATTGACAATAACTGATATTCACTCCATAATTACTTTTATAGTCTCTCAACTGACTCTCAATATCTCTTCCACCTTTTCTCCTCTGAATAGCCACAATACAGTATGAGAAATTATCTTTTATTCCAGGAGTGGTTTAATCTGGCTAAATGTAACCTATTATTTCTTGTCCATGGTTGCCTTAAGGATAGGGCTTACAATCCAATTCTGGACAATGAGAGGAAATATTTAGGTATAAGGAACCAATTTCTCTTTCTTGTTGGATAAGAAGAAAGAAGAAGCATCTGACACAAGGGGAGCTGTCTTTGGATGACACCAACATGGTTGTTGAAGGTAAAGAGATATAGAAAGAACCCACAGAATTAACCGTTCCAGAAGCGTGAACTACTTCTAGATGTTTTCTTATATGAACTGATTCATTTCTTTGCTGTTTAAGTTTGAATATGCCCCCCCAGTTTTGTTGATAAATGATTGATATACATAATAGCCTAAGTTTAAGACATACAGCATGATGGTTTGATTTCCACATATTGTTTTGAAAAGTTTTATTTACTACCAAATACATCTTAACTGATAAACATATGTAATAATTCTTACATCTCTCATTTTCTGGTTAACAACCTTGTTTAGGATGAATATTCCCTGGTAATAAAAGTGGAGCTTAAAAGTGATGAAAATATCAGAAAGTTTTTACCCAAGTCCAAGCATGAGGCTTGGGATTTAGAAATATACGGTACAGAAGTAAGCTAACAGTCATTGAGTGTCTTCTGTACGCCGATCACTCTAAGTCTTTCACAGCTTGTCTAGTTTTAATTTTTACAATTCTGTGACTTTGATGTTATTGCCCTTATTTGTCAGATGAGTAAACTGAAGCCCAGAGAGTTTAGGGAATTCACTCTAAGTCACAATGTGCTGCAAACATGGATTTGAACTTGGATTTTGGGTCAGCACCTTCTATGATCTTTCCACTTCACCATAAACTGCTTCTTTTTTACATGCATGTTCTAAGAGTGAGTTCTTGTATAGGAATGATCATCAGGACTTGGTAATTGGAAAACCTACAAACAGAACATGAGAAGATGCTGAGACTGCCATGATAGTGCGGTCATGGTGAAAGCACTGAAACATTGAGGAATAAACTCTGATAAAAAGTGGTTAAATGGTATCAGCAAGAATTTCAAAGGCAGAGCTAAAGTGAATATATGGTAAATTTTATCATATTGCACAGGGGTCACAAATAAAACTTTGGGGAAGCTATGTGAGGGGTATTAGAACTGGAGAAAACAGCCAAATAGGGGGAAAAGGTATAAGAAATGTGGGCTCAACCATAAGCAGAGTCATATGCTAGATGTCTAGAAGGAGAATTTGGGAAGAATATGAAGAAAGCCTGTCAAAATGAAAAATGGGCTAATTCATCATTATATTTTTAGAGTCTCAGATTCAGGATGCAGACTTGTGAAGTAGTTGAACCGAGTTATCTGTCTATTCATTTGAGCAAAGCAGTGCCTGGGAAAATACCTCAAATTCGAGAGATTGTAGAAATTAGACTTTCAATTCTCTTTGCATTCCCAGTGAACACATTTCCTGTTTCATGGAGGAGAGAGAAAGTGGAAAGAAACTCATTGGGTACCTGTTAGTGGGGAGACTCCACTAAGAACTTCACATGTAATTTTTTTTGGGGGGGTAGACATTTTAATTTTTTATATTTTTTTATTTTATTTATTTATTTTTTCTGCTATACAGCATGGGGACCAGGTTACGCATACACGTATACATACTTTTTCCTCCTATTTTGTTGTGTTGCAATGTAAGTATCTAGACATAGGTCTCAATGCTACATGTAATTCTTGATCTATCATGTTGCATGAATCTCAGAATAAAACTTCACCATAAAAGCGGCAGAGAAGTGATGGACATTTAATCCTCATAATAGCCATGTGGGGTTATTGTGTTAGCTTCTGTTTTACATCTGAAGAAGGGAGGCTCAGAAGGATTAAGTCAGTAGCCATAAGTTATGTCACTTGCAAGAGTAGTCTCAAGATTAGAAAATAGATGTGCCTGATTCTAAAGTGCTATATATACACACTTCTTATAAATCTTTCACCCAAACTTTATTTCAAAGAGCCTTTCCATGATGAAAAAAAAAAGTAAAAGATTAAAAAGCAATAAATATTACCAGGTATTTATTTTTAAAAGCAACTTCATCTAGCTTAGTCACTATTCCATTGACAATACCTTCCAACCAATGTTCATGTATATCTATCTTGTAGATACTTTGTGGTTTTTGTAGAGTCACCCAGATTGAATTCACTCTTCTACTTTAAGTAACTAGAAAACTAAAAAAAAAAAAAAAAAGAAAAACAGAAAAAGAAAAATGCCTAAAACAATGGTTTTCAGGTACCTAACATAGAATTGAGAGCAAGGTTCAAAGAAATGCTTTGTGGAAGAAGTGGTACCTCAGATGGGGGTTTGAGAATGAGTAGAAATCTGAGGCATAATTATGGGGCACAGAAAGGATACTCTAGCTGTAAGAACAGATTAAGAAAAATGCAAGGGTGTCAGAGAATGAGGAGTATGGTTTAAGGATAGTGAGCACTGTAGGGCATCAATTAGGAAGGAAGGCATATCTGTTCAGAATTGTAGAAAGGGAGCTAAGGTAGATGAAATCCTGTTACCTATTAATTCCTACTACCCTTACCAATTATTTTAGGAGACTCAGGAAAAAAATTAGAAATGCAGTCTATCTTCTCCCAGTGGATGTATTAGTTTGGTAGGTCTGCCATTACACAAGTACACAAACTGGGTGACTTAAATAACACACAGGTATTGTCTCACAGTTCTGGATGCTGGAAGTCCAAGATCTAGGTATTAACAGTGATGATTCCTTCTGAAGGAACTTGTTCTACCCCTTTCATAGCTTCTGTGGTTTACTGGCCATCTTTGGCTTTCTTTGACTTGTAGATACAGCACCTCAACCTCTGCCTGCATGTGTACACGGAATACTCCTGGAATGTGTCTGCGTATGTGTCCAAATTTTCCCTTTGTATAAGGACACAGTCATATTAGATTAATGTCTCAATCTACTCCATTATGACCTCATCCTAACTTCACTAATTACACTTACAATAAACCTATTTCCAAATAAGGAATAATAAGTACCACATTCTGAGGTACTGGGGGTTAGGTGTTGAACACATGAATTTTGGAGGGGTACAATTCAACTTTTAACAGTGGGGAAATATTGGCAGCTATGTCACAGGAAAGGGTCTTGATCAGAATTGCCCTTTAGGGAGTTCCCGTCATGGCTCAGTGGTTAATGAACCCAAATAGTAATCATGAGGTTGAGGGTTCGATTCCTGGCCTCGCTCAGTGGGTTAAGGATCCGGCATTGTCATGAGCTGTGGTGTAGGTCACAGACATGGCTTGGATCCTGCTGTGGCTGTGGCTGTGGCCGGCAGCTGTAGCTCTGATTTGACCACTAGCCTACCTCCATATGCCACAGATGTGGCCCTAAAAAGACAAAAGACAAAAAAATAAAAGAAAAATAAAAGAATTGCCCTTTAGCAAGAATCATCTGACAGCTGTGTGTGACTTAGCCTCTGAAGGTCTCGTCACCTCCTTCCCTTTTTGTTCTATATCTGTACTCGCTCACCCCCCCCCCCCCACAGACACACACTGTAACCAAGCTGTTCCCTAGATCTGCCGTATCTTTCCCCCCACTTTGCCTATGCCGTTCCCACTTCTGGGATTTCTCTATCTCACTGATGAGTAATTCCTACTCTTCCTTTGATTCTTAACCCTTCAAATGTTTTAATCATGTTCTCATACATGGGATAATACCTAGCACATTTTAGGAAATCTTTCCTAAAGATACTATGCCCCTTTTGAATGGTGGCGTTCACAATCCTGCCATCATGAGCCCACCTTTTAAAAATTTTTAACATCCATATGTGTTATCACATGTGTTGTACTTGCTTATAATTTGTGTACCTAGTTTTTCCTTCATGAAACGATGGGATATGTCAGGTCAGATCCAGTGTCTAATTGATCCCCCATCTTTTGCAGCTAGCTCTGTGTGTGGTATAAAATAAAGACTAAAGGTAAGAATGTAGGTAATTTCCCCCTATTCCATAAGGTTTATTCTTAAAATGATTACTGCGGATCACCAAAAGTAACATCTACATTGTGCATGCAATATACCTGGCAATGTTCTAAGTGCTTCATATATATTAACTCATTTAATCTTCACAAAATCCCAGTGATGTAGGTCCTATTATTATCCCATTTTACAACTGGTGAATCAAGCACAGAGCGGCTCAGTAACTTGTCTGGAGTCACACAACAACTGAGTGTAAGATGCTACAACCCAGCCCTGCATGAAGATGTTGCCAAACTGCCTCTAAAAATATTCGCTCTCGACGAGAACCCTTCATTTTGGAACCATTTCCGGCACTGCCACTAACCAGCTACATGATTGGAACAATGCATTACATTTCCCAGTACTTTAATTTTTTTCACTTCTGAAATGGGAATAATGATAGTACCATCCTCATAGAATGAATACATGTAAAGCTTTTAGGACAGCGTCCAACACCAAGACCACCACCGGCACCACCACACACACACACACACACACACACACACACTGAATAACTGAGAATTTATTGTATACTATGTAGCTAATTGAAGCCATACTGCCTCCTGCTGATGATTAATGGTGTCTGGCTTCTGAAGAAGGATGGTATTGGCAGATTTTTTTTTTGCCTTTTTATGAAGGATGGGACTGGGCTGTCAGTTTCTATGAAAATGAGAAAGAGGAGGTCAGAGGTGTTTTTGATAGCAACACAAAGGACCTTTATATGGCTTTTAAAAGGACTGCGGTGTCAGGAGTCTGAGAACCTGGACTTCCTTTGGCTTATAGCCGTCGTGTCATCTTGACCTCTCCTCCCTTCTTGTAAAGGGGCAATGGAAAGGCACCAGGGAAGAAGGAAGCAAACCTTCGGAAAGATTTCAGAAAACACAACCTTGAAAGGAAATTAAAAAGTCAAGATTCTGCACAATAAGACAATCCTGTTCATGGAGCCTGTTGAACAGTTATCAACAATTCTTTAGAAGACTCTAGCAGTTTACAGAGCCAGTTGCTTTCTAATTGCTACAGCAGGCTACCACTGGGAAGAACAAAGGAAATATTTAGCACGTCGTAAATTCTTCTGCAGCCCTGTGGAGTGGCTGGAGTTCAGATTACACGTTTATAACTAGCATTTGAGAGCAATTTTTACTTCACTTTGAGAAAGTTTCAGGGGAAGCTGTTCAGCACTGGTTCTCCTGTGATTCTGCAATAGAACAGACCAAGTGTTTAAATTCAACAATCCAGTTCATTGGTGTTGGGATGCCATGAAGCTTGGCAAGACGTAAGGGTGAAAAAACTTTTCCCTTCTAGAATTTGCTTTTTAATGAGAAGTAGATTTCTCAGTGGGTGGAAAAGCGTACCTCAGATCCCCTGGTGGGGTGCACCAATAGTTCTGAATACTGGACAGTGGTCTTCACAGAGGCCAAGGCTGACACAGTCTGAAGAATAGGCAGGACCTAAAAATAGATTCACTTCACAGGGCCAAGGAGAGTGAGCTAGAGAAAGGCAGTAAACATGTTCCCTGTCACCAAAAATGGCTTGAAGAAGCTGCACCCCATAGCTAGGAAAGAAACCATCCCAGTCCACTCAGGCCAACAAGAAACCACCGCAATATGAGAAGTCAGAGGTCAGCTAAGATGGGTCTTGAAGCTATTATATTTACCGTAGCATCAATGAATGTGTCGGTCTGAAGTGTCTTTGCCTTTGGAGAATATGGTTCAATTCTCTCTGAATTTTAATGGGCATATTTTCTTAACAAATAAAAATACATCGTGGAATGATTGGCTGATAGTTTATTATTTATGAGTTGTTTCTGGCGTTAGGTCCTTGTGCCAGGCATAGCCGTAAGGACTGCCTTGTAATTCTTCATTCAGATGCTTGATAAAATATGGGAGGTCAGTTCCCCCTTGGATAGTAAATGACTGCCTACTCCAGCACATGGTAGAACACACTGAGCTTCAACTCTTTCCAATGAATGAAAAATAAATGCTGAGCTGAGTTGGTGGTAGCTAAATTTCCCATCCTCCCCTCCAATGAATTGATCATCTTCCACTAACTTGTCCAATTTTTCGATTGCATGTTAGCTAGTATTGGGAGAAATTTCCCAAATAAAGTTAAAAAAAAAATCTAGATGAGCTTCCTATTTATTGAGACTAATTCCAAGATAAAATCTCTCCAGATTTAAACTGGAGAACAAATCTTGTTTCACTCTTTCAGGAGGAGCATAAACTCTAAATCATCACCTTCTGTCCAAATTTAGGTTTGTAGTATTTTTGTTTCTTTGTTTCTTTAAAAAGAGTAAAACATTAATGAGACCTGGATATAGCTTTAGTCTCCACTTTAGGTTTCGGTTTTGCTACATAAATGGACAAACTTATTCAGGTGAATAAAGTATCCATTTGGTTGTTACATTTGTTAATATTTACAGCTTCTCTTCCAACAGCTTTCATAATTTTATGCACTTATTGGCTATTTGACATGAAGATTTCTCTCTTTTTTAAGATTTTTACCTTTTCCATTATAGTTGATTTACAATGCTCTGTCAATTTCCGCTGTACAGAAAAGTGACCCAGGCATACACATATATATATTCTTTTTGTCACTTTATTATTTCATATATATAACCTGTACCTCAATAAGAAGGAATGAACCATTTTTGATTACTCAGCATATATTCTGAACATAATCTGGTTAGACAGTAAAGGGGTCTTTCATTTGCATAATAAGTGCTGAAGGCAAATGAAAAATGATTTTATCTGAATTTTCTTCAGCATCAATCTGACATCCATAAGAACTATAAGAATTTATAACATGTGCTTGAAAAAAGAAAAAAAAAAAAAGGTAAAGACTAACCATACCTGGGAATTCCCATCTTGGCACGACAGAAAGGAATCTGTCTAGAAACCATGAGGTTGTGGGTTTGATCCCTGGCCTCCCTCACTGGGTTAAGGATCCAGCATTGCCGTGAGCTGTGGTGTAGGTCTCAGATGTGGTGTTGCTGTGGCTCTGGTGTAGGCGAGCAGCTACAGCTCCAATTTGACCCCAAGCTTGGGAACCTCCATATGCCACCAGTGCAGCCCTAAAATAGACAAAAGACACAAAATAAAATAAAATAAAATAAAATAAGAGACTAACCATACCTATGTAAAGAAGTATATATTTCAAAATAATTTATTTGAAAAAAATGTCTAGACAAAGGGTGAAATTTATGAAGTGAGGAATAGTAGCTAAAATCATATTAGGTAATATAATATTTATGAATGTATACTGTCAGTTGATTTTTACAAGTTAAAATCTCCACACAATCAAAAGGTGTTAAGGCTTCACCCAATGACTCGCTTATCTCTAGAAACATTTGATACAAACAATATCCAATGCAACCACTCCCTTGAAGTTCAGTTCAATGGGATTTACGCTATATTTGCAGATATAAATACTGGTCTAGAGGAACCAATATTTTTGGAAATTTTACTGAATAATTAATGGCTGTTTTAAACCACAGATTCCTACCAACATTTTAGTAACGACGCAAATTCAAGTATTTAAAAAGTAAGCATGAGAAAAGCACAACCCTAATAAACATAATTCTAAGAGGGAATCTTTTGTTGTTGTGAAACTTATTAAAATGGAACGTCTCATGTTTTAAGAAGATTAAAAAAAGGAATTCTTTCTCTGCTGTGGAATAAATGGACTATCTCACCCATGAGTAATGATTAACGTTCTTTCACTCAGAGAAAGGCGTTTTAGGGGTTCACACCTGCAGCATTCAGGAATTACAGGCCCGCTCCCTTGAAAGAAACTGAATAATCACTATTCACAGGTGAAGTGTGCTTCAGTTGGATATAAAAAGTTGAGATAAAACCAGTCAGCTTTGTTTCCAGCTCTGTGATTTTCCCAGCATTCCATCCCCTCCTGTCCCTGCAAAAATACTTGAGCAGCTTTAAAGTTATCCAAAGGTGGTGTTGTAAATACCTTTTCTTCTCAGCTTAGTTCTGTGTTTATCAGAGATTCAGAGGTGGTTTTAAAGGTCAGAAAAACAAGCTGCCTGAAAACTTGGATTCAAACCCAGGTAATAAGGTCGGCATTTTTACAATTGGGCTGTCTTGTGGCCATCCAGGACTAACCTGACCTCATATTTCCTCATACTAAGCCCTGACCTGCCACATCTGCCATATATATACAAATACAAATGTAAATAAGCATACATATCCATTTAAATAAAAGTGTAAATATAAACTATAAGTTTATATATAAGCTTGAGTATAAAGTTAAGTATAAAGAAATGTGAAGAAAAAACATACAGGTAAATATGTTTTCCAATTTGGTAGGAAGCTTTTTGATTACTTTCATTGCTGTCTTAATTCAAGGAAGATGTTTATAACATCTTTTTTTCTACTAAAAGGTCACATCGGTGGCCCATATGCCATCTATGGCTTGTTCACATATTTTCTTGGCTCATGGAGGGTTTTAAAAAATATTGAGTCACAATTTTAAAATGAAGGTATTTTTCATTAAAATTTTTTTTTTAATTTTCAATGACTCAAAAAGTCTTCAGCTCTGACAATAGTGCACCTAATTCCCTCATAGTAAGAACTGCCAGGGGCTGAACCCTGGGTGGCTTGCAGAATGGGGCCTTGCACAGCCTTGTGTGTGACTCAGTTACCGTTTCCTTCCTGAACCTCCAGTGTGTGATCCTAGAATAACCACGCTGTCTTTCCTTTACAATTCCTACTTTCTCTTCATATACCTTTTTAGAACCAACCATAACTGCTTCTCTGCCTGCCCTGGTGGGTGCAGAGACCTTTAGATAAAAAGTGGAGTTTAACTGTGTAGTCTCTGTTCTTGACTTTTAGACAAGCACTTTATGAAACCTTGAGGGTAGAAAGATAATAAGTCAATTCTATCTTCATGAGTACAATTTAGGGGAGTTCCTGCTGTGGCTCAGCAGTAAAAAGTGAGTAGTATCTGTGACTAGCATCTGTGAGAACATGGGTTCCATCCTGGACCCCACTCAGGTGTACCCCTGTGGTGTAGGTCACAGACACGGCTCGGATCTGGCATTACTGGTTGTGGCTCTGGCCTAGGCTGGTAGCTGTCGCTCCAATTAGACCTCTTCACCTAGGAACTTCCATATGCCACAGGTGATGCCCTAAAAAAAAGCAAAAGAAAAAAAGACTAAAATTTAGTTGGAAAAAAGATAAACACATCAAACAAATAAAATTTGCAGGTGGAATGATACGAATAGGAGAATGAGAGCTTGCAGAAGAGACCTAGACAGAATGTGGAAGCTGTGGCAGGGTTGAGAAGAGAGAGTGATGTGTTCAGAGCTGCGCAGATACATCTTCTTTCCTGGGCCTTTGAGATTACAAAAGAGTTAAGGGCAGCCGGGGTGGGTAGCACATAGGTTTGGGTGAGCCAGGGGTTGAGTCTTTTTCTTGTTTTTCTTGCCTGTATTTATGTTATTAACTTACTCTTTGACTTCCATATGGGTGATGCTCTTATTAAAGAAAACAAAGAGAACTCAATATCCAGGTATATTTATGTGTAAATTATATATCAGCTATTTCCCAAAAAGTTCTTTCTCCGGCTCTGAATTCAGCGTTATCTACATTTAACACTGAGATGCTTTTATGAACATGGCTCAACAACAAACTTTACCCTGTAAACCATTTGTTTTCCAAAGATATATTCATCTCTCCTTCAGAAATAATTCTCAGATTTGTCTCTGAACAAACCTGGGGATATTCGATAACACTTATGAGAATAAAAACATACTAAGACTGTTTAGTAAAATGGGAACCCACCACACACACATACACGCAAAGAAATCTCATACAGAAACAGTATGTTAGGAGCGAATATTAACAGCATGACTGAGATCCCGCAAAAAGGACCTTAGACCTAAAAAGAAAGGAGACTCTTTTTTTTTTAAGTGTTTAGAAATTAAGTTTTACTCTTTGGTCCGAACCCACATTTGGGTTTGGAGAGCCAAATTGTTCATGAGCATTTCAAATCTGAAAATTACAATTAATTACATTTATGATTACCAAAAAGAACGCATAACAATAAAAGCCATAACACATTCTAATTTAACCGCAGGGCTCGGAATTGTTTCATAGGTAATTCATTTGTAAAAGGCAATTTTGGTTTCTGATTCAAAACCACTAAAACAAAATAAAATGGCGTTCTTGCGGCGTTGGCATTGGCGTTGGCATAAATAAAGGACAGCCATACTCCTGTCACAAAACAGAAATACAGTTTGTAGAGGGTGAAGTGGTAATGTTTGAGTATCAGGATTTGTTTTCAGGTAATGCTATCTCTTATTTGACAAGAATCAGCATCAAGTTATCAAGCAAAATAAAGCATTTAAGTCTCTTCATACGTATGCTCTTTTTCAGTGAAATAGTGTCAGTCATCAGAAGGCATTTGAAGTGCAATCCATATGACTGAGTTAACCAGATAAGTTGAGCTTGGCAGTCCTTGCAGCGTGTTCAGCTTCCAACTGTATTACCAGTTCTAGTTTCTTTGTTAGTTGGAAGTAGTAGGCCTGCCAGGTTTTCTTCTTTCAAAAACTTATAAAATTCATAGTTAAGAGGCAGGTCTATGAAAACTTGAAAACAAAAAAGAAGATGAATTTAAAAGCAGCTGCTGATGCTGTTTGATTGCAGTATTTCACTGTGAGTCCTGATGTCTTCACAGCAGCTTCATACTTAAAAGATTCTGAAAGGTGATTGATTGTTCCCAAACTGCTACATAGTTTTATTTGATTAACCATGTACATTTTTGCCAATATGTCTGGCTACCTATTTAAAGTTAGTGCGTTGCTGGCAGTATTACAAAAACAGATTTTAAGGATTGGAATCAGATTTGGCAGTAAAGGATTTGGTTCCAAACTCATAGGTGATCTTAAAATTTCATTTGACATAAAGAGAAAAACCTTTGCAGTCAAAAACAAAAGGCTATACTTTCGCTAAAAAAAAACCAAAAAAACAAAAAAGCACGATTTTTGGCTGCCAAACATGTTTATTTTTCCTGTTTTTACTTTATCACTGATTCCTTTGAAAACAAACCTTCAAGTGATACTATTTTCAAAAAATAAATGCTCACGTATATTTAATCAAGATCTTTTTAAGATGTGAAGTAAAATCTTACTTCTTTAAAGTTTTTTAAAAAAGACACATTTGCAGAAGTTCATTGCAATAAAAGAATCTTTTGTCCTTCCTCTTGGCATTTTAAGGTTTTAACGAGTTGTTTATATATCTCAATGGCTTGAAAAGACAGATGTATTTTATGTAATCTTCCATGTAAGCTTTTTTCATTTCCCTTATAAATTACTTTTCCATATTTTAAAATGTAGTTATGTTTTCAAGGAAAAATGGCCAAAAAATATGAGCCGTTATTTGTTGGCCACCATGAGCCTTTAGATAAAGTAGGTATAAATCACAGTAAGCAATAAAATTCCATCCTAAAAATAAACCACAACTTTATTGAAGAAATATCTATTAAAACTGTGTTGTCTCATTTTCATTTTACCTGAATGTTATAAGTTCACGTGAAAGCTAATTGTTCACAACCCATGTTTCATATTCTAATTAACATAAAAGAGGTCTGTTTCAATTAAAGAAAACAAACATCCTAAAGATTCAAAGATGAACTGCCTTTATATTCCTTGAATTAGGGTAGTAAATGATATATAGCACACAAAGTAAAAAACCAAAGAACAAAGATGCCAATCCCTGAAATATATAATTGAATAATAATAATAATTTAAGTATAACATGTCAGGTTGTGGGCTTCAACCCACAGAAGCACAGACCTAACAAAATTGTTTCTTGCTTTTTAATTTCCATAAGCCTTTCCTGCTGCCTTTAACTCTCAGAGGTTTGAATACAAATCAAAAGTAGACCATAACTTCATCTGGAGCTAGAGTCCAGAAGACAAATAGAAAACAAAACAACTTCTGAAATGGCTTAAACAGACTAACAAATGTGTGCTTTGAAGGATGATTAAAAAGCTCTCCAAGTTAAAGAGGCACAGCTGAGTAGATGGCCCACCTTAATACTGGTGTAGTCCTCTGGTGTATAAATACCTGATGGTAATTAAATAATCCACCCGGACTTTGAAATTAAGATCCTGTAATTTCTGTTATTTGTGGGATACATTCAAAAAAGCTATGTGAGAGCTCCCCCTATTGACTCAGAGTAATGCACAATGTACCTTGAAATAACACTCCCAAATATTCACAATCAATAGGACATTCTGGAGTTCCTGTCACGGCTCAGTGGTAACAAATACAACTAGTATCCATGAGGATGCCAGTTCAATCCCTGGCCTTGCTCAGCGGGTTAAGGATCTGGCATTGCCGCAAGCTGTGGTGTGAATCACTGATGTGGGTTGGATCCTGCGTTGCTGTGGCTGTGGCCGTGGCTGGCAGCTGCAGCTCAGATTTGACCCCTAGCCTGGGAACTTCCATATGCCACGGGTGCGGCCCTAAAAAGACAAAAGACAAAAAAAAAAAAATAAAATAAAATAAATCACAAAAGTGATTTAAGTTGATTTATGATGAAAAATATTGGTAATTAATCATCCAGCATTGACATTACCTCTCTTATTTCTGTAATTCATCACGAGATATTGTCAATTCCATTTGTAGAATGAGTAGGATTCCTCTCCCCCATACTTAAAGATGTGCAGATAGATTTGTAAGTTAAACTAGTCTGTTAACTCTTTTAGGGCAAGGGTGGCTTTTATACATTTATTTTCATATATCTATTTCTTTATCAACCAACACAGCTGCAAGAACAAAGGGCCTTGAATGAAAGCTCTTGATCTGTCATTGTTTCTTTTGCAGCCTTGACGGACATCTGCTCAAAGGTGTCACCACTGGAGTGCTTTTCAGAGTCCCACAACCCCATTGCCTCGTTCCAAACAAGACACTCTTTCAAAATGCTGAGGTCCTGTGCATGTTACTAAACTGTCTCTCTTTACCCTGTAAGCTTAGCCTCTTTTATAGTTAACTGTAGAAGTGCATGTGAAGAGAAATCAAATGAACTATTTGCTGATTAAAATCCTGTGCTCTGTGGTGAGAAGAATAAGATGCATGTTTTCAAATAATTTGGGGACTCTAAGGGAATAATCCTATCTTCTTGAAAAGTTGACATGTATGACTAACAATATAAAGGCAACAGAAATGGGGATCTTAGTTATTAAAAGGAAGTATGTACATAGCGTGTTTTTTTCCTGGAATTGACCATACATTTTAAAATTGTTTAGCCATCCATTACCTTTCTGGATCTTCCCTACACCACCCCACCCCAATCTTGGCCACACTCCTCACCTCCCGTGACACAAACAGTCTCTTTAAAACTCAAAGTGCGAAATCAAAACTACCATCTTATACCAACTAGAAAGTCCATCATCAAAAAGTCTACAAAAAATAAATGCTGGAGAGGGTGTGGAGAAAAGGAAACCCTCTTCTACTGTTGGTGGGAATGTAAAATGGTACAATCGCTATGGAAAACTATATGGAGGTTCCTCAAAAAACTAAAAATAGAACTACCAAATGATCCAGCAATCTCACTCCCTGACATCTACTCTGAGAAAACCATAATTCGAAAAGATACATGCACCCCAATGTTCACTGCAGCACTATTTACAATAGCCACCTATGGAAACAAGCTAAATGTCCATTGACAGAAAAATGGATAAATAAGATGTGGTACATATATACAATGGAATAATACCCAGCCATAAAAAAAATGAAACAATGCCATTTGCAGCAGCATGGATGGATGGACCTAGAGATTATCGTACTAACTGAAGCAAGCCAGACAGTGAAAGACAAACATCATATGCTATCACTTACATGTAGACTCTAAAAAAGAATGCGAATGAACTTATTTGCATAACAGAAACAGACTCATAGACTTTGAAAATTTATGGTTACAAAAAGGGCAGAAATGGGGAGTGATGGACTGGGGCTTTGGAATTGACATATGAACACTGAGGTATGTAGAATGACTGGCCAATGGGGACCTGCCATAGGGCACAGGGAACTCTACCCAATATTCTGTGATAATCTATATGGGAAAATAATCTGAAAAAGAATGGATGTGTGTATAACTGAGTCACTTTGTTGTGCAGCAGAAATCAACACATCATTGTAAATCTACTATACTTCAATAACACTCAAAAAAAACCCTCAAAGCACAAAAATAATATTTATACAATATATTTTATCAAGTTTGAGAATCACATTATTGCACTCTAAGACAATGCACTCAAAGTAGAAATCAGGTAACTAAGTATCAGTTTCCATGTTTGATTTTGCCTTTCAAAGAAAGTTAAATAATGATGGTTAAAAAGCGCTTTTATTCACTGTCTCTTAGACATTCAAGTTTTTTTTTTGTTTTTTGGTTTTTTTTTTTTTTTTTTTTTTTTTTTTTGCTTTTTAGAGCCACACCTGTGGCATTTGGAGGTTCCCGGCTAGGGGTCAAATCGGAGCAGTAGCCGCCGGCCTCTGCCATAGCCACAGCAATGCCAGATCTGAGCTGCATCTGCACCACAGCTCATGGCAATGCAGAATCCCCAACTCACTGAGCAAGGACAGGGATCGAACCTGCGTCCTAATGGATGTCAGTCAGATTTGTTTCTACTGAGCCACGGCAGAAACTCCACATTCAAGTATTTTTTTGAAAGATGCATGGAATGGCTTTCGAACTTGAAGAGCACAATGATGTATTATTTACAGACTTAACATCCCCTTTTTTGAAAGTTTGTTACTTGGTTAACTATCTATGCTCTTCTATTTCTTGAAAAAACTTTCTCAGAATTATAAATTTGGTGGTAAATCAGTTACTGGCTTCACTACTGGCTTTCCAGAACTCTTCTTGGAATTTCGAATTGAATGATGAAAATATGTTGTATTATAAGGTAGCTTTGATGATGGAACTCTGAGAAATTGGGAGGAAAAAAGAACTTACTTCCCAGCATTAATACTTCCAACATTTATGATAAGAATGGACAATCCCTTACATGATCTGGAGAGACTGTGATGGTGCCTAGAGATGAAGGAGAAGCAAGAAAAAGAAGGTAGGTGATGATGATAAAGAGGACCTCAGTCAGGCACTTGAATAGTTATCTGGACTCAACAGGAAGTGATCTAGCCTCTATAGGGACAAATAATTGCCTACATCTGTATTTTTCCTCTGTTGCTATGGATATATTCTTGTTTGAGCGTGTGGAGACTTTGGTGAGGGGCACCCAGCACAGTTAAGATGATAGGAAGTTTGGCCATTGGCAAGTAAGACCACTGGAGCTCATGGTCATATTACTTGCCCAAAAAGACTTTGAAATAAGTATTAACATCCACTGACATCATCCCGGGCAGGGCAGTCAGAGTCATGGGGTGAGCCCTTATTTTTGGCAAAAGATATTTCTGGTCACCAGCTGTTAGACATGAAGCCAGTTCTTTGCTTTCATTGAATCTTATTTCCCTATTTCTAAATCTTTAGGATAATTGTGTTTAATTTGAAAGGTGATCGTGAGAATTGAGATAAAGCATGTGAGATGCCATGGAGGCAGTAAATTGTAATGATGATTTTCAGATAAAATAGAGCTAAGAATGAGACAAGAGAAGCTGGAGGGAGTGACTTAGGTAGGATTCCAGAACACGTTTATTCCAAGAACACGAAGATAGTTTACATTTAGATATCTTTTCTAAAATACTTCGGGGAACTAAGAGTCCCAAGGGAAAGCCTATATGACGGTTTTGGTAAATTCCAAAAAAATCATTTGGTAACATTTTACACTTACTTTGGATAGAAAAGATTCTTTAATGTAATTAACATGGTTATATTTATTGGTGAAATAAAGGGTTACCATTAATTCAGGAATAAGGCAAGATAGAAAACAAAAATAAAGCTTTCCTCCTCCCATTATTATTCACAGATAGCTAATCCAATGTAGCCTTTTAGGAAACAAATTTCAAAAATCATATTTCATCTCTATTTTCACAGATAAATAAAAAGTTATAAGGATAATATGTTATTAACTATGAATTTTAAAATGTAATTAATTAAGGAGCGATCCAGATTGTAAGAAATATTTATCTAGATCATCCAGCCAAAAGCCCCCCAAAATCAAATGTCATAATATATTTACATCTTTGGAAGTTTGGAATGTATTTATAGATTTATAGCTAGCATTTAAGTAGCTTTTTTTTTTCTTTTGGTCTCGCCCCCAGCATGTGGAAGTTCCTGGGCCAAGGATCAATCCCATGCAGCAGTTGCAGCCTGCACCACAGCTGTGGCAATGCCAGATCCTTAACCTCCACACCACAAGGGGGACTTCTTATGTAGCTTTTTTATGAAATAAAATATCTAGTTAAAATGACCCTAAGTCAGTAGGTAAAAGTAACTGCAAAGGGTATTTGATTATATCAGATCAGTTCAACTGGCAAAATAGTTTTCTTATTATAAATGGAAGAAATAAAACCCAGTCTAAAAGTTTTTTCTATTATCCTATCCATTCAACTCTTGACCTATTGGGAAGTCTTTAATTTTCATTTCAGTAATTGTCAGTACTTTTGGCTAAAGACTTTTTTCTTTCTTAAGGAAGAGTCAAGTCTGATTAGCTGTATAGAGTTGGGGAATACAATTGGATTACATATGTAGTTGGAAATTCTACGTGTTATTTTCTTTCTTTCTTTTTTTTTTTTTCTTTTTTTAGGGCCACACCCACAGCACATGGGGGCCCCCAGGCTAGGGGTTGAATCAGAGCTACAGCTGCCAGCCTATACCACAGCCACAGCAATGCCAGATCCGAGCCGTGTCTGTGACCTATACCACAGCTCATGGCAATGCCAGATCCTTAACCCACTGAGCAAGGACAGGGATAGAACTTGAATCTTCATGGATGCTAGTCAGATTCGTGTCCACTGATCCACAATGGGAACTCCTGGTAATTCTAATACATGAGGTTGGAAATTCATCTAAATGAGAACTATCAGGTAGAGTTGCAGTAGAAATTATGGTTTATACCAAAAATGGTGAATGTCTTATTTCTACTCAAAAGATTGAGGAAAATATCCTTAGAGTGTTTGAAATCTATAGCTTTGAGTGGATGTGAGGTTACTAACTCCTGGGATCACCCACAGCACCACCACCCTTCCACCAAACTGCCTGCTACTCACACACAAAAATTTAGGCTAGAAGGTGAAAAGTCTCATGAGTGGATGGAAACATGAGTTGGCTTTCATGATAAGATGATATGGTCTTATAATTAAAGTTTGTGGGAATCATAACATATAATAGGTTTCATTCTGAGTTCTGTATACACTTCTGAAAACACAAATTCATAGTGGAACATAGGCAAAAATATTTACAGTAAAGTAAAAGTAAACTTTAGACATGGAAAGAGTGAGGCTTCAAATGTGTTATTTAAGCAACATAGCACAAGTGAAAACCTGATTTAGCAGTATTTTCATCTCTTGAAATTATAATACAAAATGCCTTTAGATATTTTTAAGAATAAATAGAGCCTTATTAAATTATTTGTGGATAATTTCTGACAATATGTACATTAGATAGCTTTTTAAAAAAATCTTCCTTATGAAGAATCCTAAGAATGTTGGATAAAATTTTTTAAAAATCCATCTTTTTAAATGCTTAGCTATTCTGGCAAGAAATTAAGGAGGTGGACTCAGAGAAGCCAAAAAGAACAAGCAAGCACAAATCTAGAGATCTATTACAGCACTAAATTGGACAGCAGCCCAGGGGAACATCTGCCAGGGCTTGGTGGCCCAAAGCTTTCTTTCAGTGGAACAACTGGGCTATAGGTGATCAAGCCTATGGACTAATTAAGAGGGGAAGTTTAATTATAGACATCCTCATGATGCCAGAACCTCCAAAACACAACATCTTTAGTAAAGAATGAACTAGAAAAAGTACCACACCAAAAGGAAAAACTGAAAAAAATTGGCTGCAAATAGGAGAAAAAAATCCTTTCCTGAGAATTTGTAACCACAAGCAAGGCATTACTCAGGTTCTGGGCCAGAATTCGTTCTATTTGTGTGGTCTAAAAACCCCAAGATGAAAATTTAGTTAAATTGATCCTGGGTTGCTGGTGCCTCTAGCCACCTGGCAGAAGCAAACATTTATCTTCTGTAGGGGAATACATGTTAAATCAGGGCTACAAAAATACCCCTATAAAGTGTTACAAATATAAGGTCTCAATTCAAAAATTATTACATAAAGACCTCAGATTTACTTGTAATAAAATATGAATGTTCAATGCATCTGGAGAAAAAAAAGGTAGAAAGAGCATGACAAAAGAATAGTAGACTATCCCAAGCGTAAAAAGATATTTTTGGGAAAAAAAAAGCCAGCCAATAGAATATCTAAAATGAAAAATAAAATAATTATTATGAGAATTCAATGGATAGGCTAAAGAGTGATGAAGTAGATTGGAAAATGTATAAGAAATTAATCCAGTTTTTAGAACAGAGAGATACAGAGATAGGACATAGTAAAATTGGGTTAAGAAGTATGTAAATTAGAGTAAGAAAATGTAACATATAACTATTTTGAATTCTAGAATGAGAGAGTAGAGAAAATGTGGGAAAGATAACGTGAAGAAGTAATGTCCAAGAAACAACCATAACTGATGACAAAAATTCATACTGAGAAATTCAGTGCATCCCAAACAACATATATAAAAAGGAATCTACACTTGGACAAATTATAAAAAATAGCACTTTGAGACAAAAAGATCTGAGGAGAAAGATTGCTTATGAAGAGATGAAAACTAGACTGATCTCTTAATAGAAAGGACAGTATCTAGAAGACAGCGAGAAAGACCTTTAAAATCCTGAGAGAATTATTTGCCAATGTAGAATTTTATTTAAAGAAAAAAGTCTATAAAAACATTTTACACCAGAACTAAGGAAGTTTACTACTAACCAAACGTCTCTAGATGAACACCTAAAGAACAAGCTTCAAGAAGAAATGTGTTCCCGAGAAGAGAAGTCAGAGGTCAAATAGGAATGGTGAGCAAAGAAAATGAAAAATGTGAGGTGGGGTCCATAGAGAAGTTGATTATATGAAATTCTAATTGTACAATTTATGAGGTTAGAGAGACACAGAACTAAAACAATGAATAAGAATGACATGATATGGGAAAGGGTGTTTAGAATGCACTCAGAGTGCCTAGAATTGCTTGAGAGAAGTAAATAAATTGATTAAACATAGACTTTGTTAAGGTAACCATTAATTTTTAAATTTCTGGACTGATTGAACAGAAATAGAATGTAGAACTTCTAAACTCTTAGAAGATATATGCATGCACGCACACATACATACATCAAAAAATAAACTGGAGAAGACAAAAATTAGTGAAATTAGAAACCAAAAAAGAATTTAATCTATGGCACAGATTAAAAAGATAAGAGATTACTATGTCATTAAGTTTGAATAGTTAATTAAAACTTCTAGGAAAATATAACTAGCGAAAACTAGTTCAAAAAATCAGAAGAGTGCTATTATATTTGAAAATTGATGTTACCTAAGATCTTCCCCTAAAAAAGCCAATACACCTGGATGATTTTAATCATGAGTTCTATCAAATATTCAAGGAAGAGGTGATTCCCATTTTTACCAACTTTCCACTCTCTAACTTGTTTTGTTAGAAATTACTTTTGTTCAAAAAAAATTAGAAAAGGAAGTATGAGGAAAACATAGGACATTCTTATTAATGAAGACAGAGGGAAAAAATAAAACAAAATATTAGCATATGAAGTTATCAGAGTATACAAATATTCTATATTATGATCAATTGGATTCATCTCAGGAAAACAATATTAATAAATTATAAAAAATTTAATGCAATTCACCAATTTACTAGATCAAAATGAAAACCTCTGCTTCTCTTACATTTGGAAACAACATTCAACAAAATTCAATATTTATTCATACTTTAAAACAAAAGATAAAAATTTCTTGGAACATTTTTCAAACAGATAAATAGAATTTTCTAAAAATATCCCTAGCCTGGAATTTCTATGTGCTGCAGGTGCAGACAAATAAAGCAAAAACAAACAATAAAAACACAGAAGCAATTGTGATTTTTTTTTTGAGGGGGGGCACACCTGCAGCATAAGGAAGTTCCCAGGCTTGGGGTAGAATTGGAGCTGCAGCTGCCAGCAGCTGCCAGCCACACTCACAGCCACAGCAATGCAAGATCCAAGCCACATCTGTGACCTACACCACAGCTTGTGGCAACACCAGATCCTTAACACACTGAGTGAGGCCAGGGATCAAATCCACATCCTCATGGATATTGTTTGGGTTCATAACCTGCTGAGCCACAATGGGAACTCCCAAGCAATTTTGATTTTGGTGTTAACTGAGCAGGATATGGGAAGATGGCTAAGTAAATACTCTTGAAAATAGCATAGCTAGCATTGCAAATTTGAATCACAATCCTATTTTATGGATATTTGTTATTCTAAAAGAATTATATTCTTCATGCTTTGGTAAAAGTATTAGTGAGTAGGATATATTGCCCTACTCCTTAAAAAATCAGATAAAACCACAAATGTCATTTTGTCTGTACTGTGGACATTTGGAAGTAGTTATTGCAGCATTTTAATGATGATGAACCACACAAGCGTGGATATTATTTGATTGTTAACATAGTTGCTAATCAGGCATTGCTTGATTAGACAAATGTTCGGATTGTCCTATTCATATGCTATTTAAGTGTTGATTTCTTATTTCTATAGATATTTCTTTTATTGAAATTTTGTACGTAGGATACAGACACTGCTTTGTCATAATGAAATGTTTCTATTGCTATTACTCCGAAATTCTAATGGAGAGGGTTTCTTTTCTTTTTTCTTTTCTTTTTTTTTTTTTTCATATTGTGAAAATCCTGTCATGAAGTAATTGGTTTTCACTTACACAAAATGAAATGCAAGTATAACTTTATTGTGTAGTCAAGTAGGTGGAAAGCTGATAGTTCTTATTCAAGCTTAAACAAGGACTCTCAGTCAATATGCTAAGCTGGTTTTACTGTTAACATAGACAAACAAAGAGGGAGAAAATGCCTGGTGCACAGGCTCGCCAATAAACTAAAACACATCTAGCAAAATACTTCTCAGATTAAGGATTTAAAAACACTTAGTCTATGTTGAAGTAGGACTGGACTCCTTACACTGGCATTCTGTTTATGTCTTGGAAAACAAAATGCCTTGTGATAGGTAATCAGATATATCATTACACACCTGTTAGAACAAAAAGTACTGTATGCTGACTGTCATAAAGAGTAGGAAGTAGGGACTGGATGCTTCAAGAGATTGAGTAATAATAAAGAAAAAGGCATCCTTTCAACTCAGAGGACAGTGGCTGATTTTATTCCAGACAATGCTGGGAGATGCTGGAACTGGAACTCATTCATACCCGATGACTAACAAGGGCCTTATACAGGACATCAGATGGTATCAGTATCAGTTTAGAATCTGATGGAAAGCTGTCCACACAGTCAAAGTTGATATGAAGTATCATGATACACTGTGAGCAGACTCAGTTCAGAATTTTTTATTCATCTCTGAAACCAGAAATTAAGCCTGATGTTAATTTTTGTTCCAACTGAAAGAAAAACCATTACGGATTTTATCTCTCCCTGTTTAGGGTTTGCCAAATCCACCAAAAAAAAAAAAAAAAATTACAGGGAGCCCAGTTGAATTTGTATTTCAGATATACAGTGAATATGTTTTAGTGTAAATATGTCCCTGAAATATTAGGGACATACACTAAAAACTTATTTATTTTTAATCTAGCATCCTGTATTTTACCTGGCAATCCTTACTCTGTATTGTCTTCAAAGTTCCAAGTGTTTTTTGAGATCTTTTGTCTGCAACAAATTTTTAAAAGCAATATGGAATGATGAGTCTGTATTTAGCTTGGACCTGAGAGAGTAATTCTAAACATCAAGAAGAGTTAGATCATGTAGGTTTATTTGTTATATATCTGACCTATTCATGTCAAGAGAAAAATGAATCCTTGAGGTTAGCCCACCTGGGGGAATCTATGGCTCTTTGCCTGGTGGTGTTTCACTGATTCTTCTTGGCTCGATTTGCATAAGAATAAAGGATTGAGCAAGAATGGTGAAAGGCAATAGCCTTTGCAAGATACTTAGATTCTATTTTATACACTGTGACCAAAGCAGCTGGTCTGCCTGAAAAAGACACTCTTTTTAAAAAGAAAGCCAACATCAAGAGGTAAATGCCAAGTGTTTTAGCTATAAATTGAAAAACCATGTTCCTTCAGAATTTTTGTGCCATTTCAAATCACTCTCAACAAATAGTATAATTTAAACAAATGTTATTTAAATTGTCCTTATACCTCAAAAAGGGAATAAATAATACTTGCCACAATCATTCGACCTATAAGTATTGACAGGTGTTAAAAATATTAAAGGAAAAGAAGTAAATGCATAACACATTGAGCTGGTCTTTTCCGTGTATATTGTATCAGCTTTATAAGAGAATATAATAATTTGATTGAAGAAGCATGGTGGGGAGAGTCAGTGGCAGTATAATATACACTGTAAACTTCCTAATTAGACCATTGCACCACACTGACTTTGAATTCCCTGTGGAGGGGGCCTTGCTCTTTCATACAGCTGTATTTTCTTCCTAAACTCTTAAGGATGAAACAAAAAGCCTTGAAATATTTCTCTCCACTTGTATCACCCCATGTGTGGGAAGAATCCAAGCACTGTGGTGCTTCCTCTGTGGTATAAGCTCTGTGTCCACTTTGAGCACTCCCAGAAAGGTTTTCAGCACTTTTCTACGGGACACATCAACTCTCCAAATGTTTCTTCAATGATGTTTCCTCTCAACTGGTCCTTAGGTCAACAGAAGTCATGGGAAGCAGAGCTTTATGAGTGGGCTTTAAGGTGGACCTCTGCAAATGTCTTTGCTACAGAAAAGACAAGGCTAACTGAGAATAAGGAAACCCAACAAGCATACACCTTTTATTTCACCTCCTGTCAAGACCTATGCATGAAATCAAGAACTGTATGTTGATTACAGCTATCGAATAAAGAGTCACACCATAACCAGGGCAAAGAGGTGGGCATCTGTTCACCTATGAATGCTCCAACCTCAGCAAAATAATTTCCCAGATTTAATTCTAGCTAATAGCCACTTTTCATTGACTTAACAATTTTGCCTTATTTTGGCATTCCAAAATAGTACTCTCTGAAAACTGATGATACTCACAATTAAGGGCTCTCATAATTCAATGTGATGAGTGAAGAAAAACACAATACCTCTTTTAAGCAATGATCTGGGTTCAAAGCAAACCCATGTCCCGTTAACAATACCCTGACTAACTCTCCTTTCTCTTTTTAATTCTTCATTGGCTGGCCATATTAGACTCCCTGCCCCACAAAAAAAGATAGCTGCTAAACTGTACTAAAAGAAAATCCAAGCCAGTGATTGTTCCTTAGCTTTGTATTTACTAAAAACACAAACAATAACATGCATCTTTATACCTTTGATTATCACTGTGGCACTTCTACTATAGAGACTGATATATAAAGAAACAAAAGACAGTTTCTTGGGACTGAAGGGACACCATTAAGCATGAGCAACGATCTGAACAGGAATACTGATGGAGATGATTCATTTAATGTCACCACTGTTATAAAACTTAGAGAAGACAAAATCTTTACAAAGCCTTGACCTAATTGAAAGGTCACTCTCTTGAAAGGTTGTAGTACTTGTCCTCTTCCACAGAAGCTCCACAGTTCTCTATTCCAATCAGTTGACTGATACTCTAACCATGGTCTGATGTTAGCTCCAAGGAATCGCTATGGTTATATTATAAAGCACCCACCCCAGGGGATTCTGTCATAGCTAGTTCATCGACCAGTATTTGTGGACTTTACAAGTGTAGCCTGGGCCACCCCCCCCTTTTAAAATTCCTCCTCAACATCATCATCCGATATCCCAATACTAATTCTCATTTCGGCTTTTTACCGTTCAAAGTACCTAACCTGTTGCTATCTGCTTTTGCAGATAGGATATTAGAGAAACATGAACGATGAGAAAGTATGGTTATCTATCGATGGTTAATGTCGAACCTAAAACTGAGCTTTGCTAAACAGTTATTTTATTCACTACTGATTGACTTTCCTGTTGAACTAATGGTAGCCCATCTAGACCCTCCCTCTCTCCATATCCCAATAATCTCTTGCCTCTACTTTCACGCTCAGGAGATGCCCTTGGACCTTATTCAATGAGAAGTTTAGAAATGCCAGATTTGAGCTTCTGAATGGGCCACTACCTAAGGTCTTAGGCATTGCTCCTACTTTATAAAGCCATGTGTGCCCTGGAAACCCTTTCTGTTTCCCAAAGTTTTTTTTTTTTTTTGTCTTTTTGTCTTTTTGTCTTTTTAGGGCCATACCTGCGGCATATGGAAATTTCCGGGCGAGGGGTCGAATTGGAGCTGTAGATGCCAGCCTACACCAGAGCCACAGCAACTCAGGATCTGAGCCACATCTGTGGCCTACACCACAACTCACGGCAAGGCCAGATCCCCAACCCAATGAGTGAGGCCAGGGATCGAACCCGAGTCCTCATGGATGCTAGTTGGTTTCGTTCACCACTGAGCCATGATGGCACCTCCTATTTCCCACACTCTTATAATGGCTCCTTTCCCTCTAAATTATAGCTCCATTTTCTCTGACTTGTTACATGTTGAAACTCGGCACTCTGGCAACAGGATGTCCAGGTCTTACCAAGGTGAGCATCATGTTATTTACAGGGAAGAATTCCCCTTCTACTTGTCATTGTGCTCCCTCTGTTCTAAGAGCTTGTAGTCTTCTTAAGGGCAGGGGTAGTGTATCATGCATCTTTGAATCCAGTACCTTGCTCAGTCCCTGGCAAATTAAATGTATTCAAGGGATAATTGAATGTCTTCACCCTGCTCTCCTTATTTGGAATTCCTTCTCTTCCCATGTTTCCTGGTTTACTGACTCCATCCTTAAAGGCACAGACAATGCCTCATTCCTGATCATTCCCATGGTAGCCGATTGTTTTCATCTTTAAACTCTTTCAAACATAAATTATGTTAAACAATTTAATATTGAATTATTCACTACTAAGTATTACCTCCATATTTTGTAAGGCATTTCCACCTCTAGATTTTAAGTCCTTTAAGAAAAATGAGTGCATTTAATATTTTGTGGAATTGCATCAAAATGAAGAATTCAATACTATCTTGAAGGTTGATTATTGAAGATAAAGGAAAGTCTGAAAGGCAGAATTTTAGAACTGGGCTACAAGCTGTGAAACTGTGAGTTCTAGTCCCATCCCTGTTGTAAACTAGATATGGAATCCTGGAGAAATCACTGAACTTATTGCAGCCTTAACTTTATTCATGGAAAAGAGGTTGAAAAAATATGATTTCTAATGGCTCAGCCAACCTTAAAGTCCACCCTCTGGGGAGAGTCTACCTGCCCTAGAGAACTGATGAAGCAAAGTATTTATTTTACCTGTGTTCTCTGCTTGGACCCTGCTCTTTTTTTTTTTTTTTTTTTTTGGTCTCTTTTTGCTATTTCATGGGCTGTTCTTGCGGCATATGGAGATTCCCAGGCTAGGGGTCGAATCGGAGCTATAGCTGCCAGCCTATGCCAGAGCCACAGCAACGCAGGATCCGAGCCGCGTCTGCGACCTACACCACAGCTCACGGCAACGCTGGATCGTTAACCCACTGAGCAAGGCCAGGGATCGAACCCGCAACCTCATGGTTCCTAGTCGGATTCGTTAACCACTGCGCCACGACGGGAACTCCGGACCCTGCTCTTCTTGATGACACTGTGGTTCACTCACTCACTTCCTCCAAGTCTCTGTCCACTGATGACCTTCTCAAAGAGGTTCACTCTGTTCACCCCATGGAAGACTCCCATCCAAACTTCTTCTTTGCCCTCTCCCTTTCCACAGCATTCCCAGAACCCTATATGCTGGTGAACATTTTTTGGATAGCCCTTATCACCTTCTAACATACACATAATTTTAAGTTCTGTTGTCTATCTCCCCCCAATCTAAATCTCAGAGGCCATGAGCCTTGGCCTGCTGTGTTCACTGATGTACTTGAGCACAGAGAGTACCTGGCAGTTGCTGCCCAACAAATATTTGCTGAATGAATAGATCCATTTATAGTGGGAAAAACCTTTTCTGAATTAGAATTTCAGAATCAAAATTCCCTGTAACCTAAAACCATAAATATCATCATTTTGACTGTCTTTTTCAGTTGACTGAAAAATAAAAACTCTAAGGCGGGAATAGGAGTATATTTCTAATAATAATGTATATCACTTTAGTGAAATACTTCTTTAAAATGGGTCAGAACAGTTTCTTCTGAATGTGACCCCGACAAGATTCACATATCATAAAATTATAACTCCTTGGGATCATTTGGAAATGAAACAGGTTATAGATGTCTATCTTTGCTTTTGAAATATTTATAAAATATTCATAAACACCATAATCCTGAATATTAATGATTTTTCCTTGATCAATTCATATTTGTAATAACTCAGTGTTCTGAGTATCGAATAAATCTCTTGCCATGACTATGAATTAAGGTGGAGGAAATATAGAAATTTAGGATAAATTTATATTGTCAGACTATATACCATGAAAGCCGTTTGGGAATATTCTAAAATTCTTTTTATGATTTACTTGCTTCTTCTGAAAATAGCTTAAAGAAAAAGAATGGGATTAATTGAGGATTACAGTTTGAATGAAGGTTAAGACTTTATTGCAGATTAAGTTTTAATTTTCTTCTTCTTTCTATCACTATTTCTATTCTTTTAAGGTTTGGTCTTTCTTGATCTGCGTCCAATTTTTTGGTTTATTTTAGCATCTTTGCACCTCATTATCCTCTTATGTCTCAGAAAAACAGAAGATAAAATAGTGTAGAAATTGGTGCTCTAGCATTCCAGGGGAAGATTGAAGAAATGTGGCCAAACGATGGGCACTGAGGGGGACCGCCGTGCCTGAGGCCACAGTGATGGGCAGGAGGAGGGAGCAGCAGTGGCCTGCCACCTAGAGCAGTCAGGATGTGAGAAGTCCTGGGTTTGGAGGCTGAAGGAGAATGAGATTTCTTCCCAGTTCTCCTGGGAACAGAGCTTACACCGTGATCCTCCAGAAGAATCCATGCACTTATGGAGCTCAGGTCTCATAGAAGCAATAAAAAATAGAGTAGTATTAGAATGCAGGTAAAATCCACATAAGGTACTTAAAAATGAGAAAAAAGCATGGAAATTAAAAAAGAGTTTTTTTGGTGGAATAGTTCTTAGTGGTATTCACAATCTAAAGTGCTTATAACTCAAACTCTAAGTACATGCAGACATAATATGCACTTGGAAGTTTATTTTATATAAAATGTAAAGCATCCTATGAACCTATTATATACCACCTAGTATAATAAATTATATATATATGTTCATATTTTATATATATATGTTCTAAATCTATTAACTGATTAGTTTTTTTTAATACAGCTGGCTGTTAAAATGTGTTTGCTGGAAAAAAAAAAATCTTATAGACTTTATATGGATGCTACATATATTTGCCAGAATGGTTTTTCAAGTGAGGTAGTTTGATTAAAGACAATGGCCACTGTAAAGAAAGATCAGTTGGCAGGTTATATATTGTAGTTCTATTTAGTCTTCAATTTCTCAGGCTAATAATTTAATAAAAGCTTCTACCGTGATGATAACTGAGCCAATGAAACTGTATTTGCATCTGTATTTATTAGATTTGTTGGAATTTTTTTGCAAGCCTACATTTTACTTTTTCTCATAAATCACACTTTTGGTTTCTTAAACCCAATCCTATATCTTTTCCTATTCATAGAAATTCGTATAAATATATAAAACCTTTTCTAAAACATGACACTTGCAATGTCAAAGTTTCTTATTTATCATGATTTTTGAAAACTAAAGATTTTGGGTCACTAATGTATCAAAGGGCATGTTTCCAGCTATTGGATATGAGACAGTTCCAAAATGCCTCAGTGAGATTTTGTATTTTAATAATTTTCTTTCCTGGATTTTTTTTATCAATATCAATAGAAAAGTCTTACCTCTGTGTATCATAATTTAGTATAACATCTGTTCTAAATCTATGAAAAAAAATGGAATGGAAGGAGTTCTTGTTGTGGCTCAGTGACTAGTATCCCTGAGGCTGTGGGTTTAATCCCTGGCCTCGCTCAGTGGGTTAAGGATCTGGGGTTGCCATGAACTGAGGTGTGGGTTGCCAAGGAAGCTCAGATCTGGCATTGCTGTGGCTGTGGCCTAGGCCCTCAGCCGCAGCTCTAATTTGACCCCTAGCCTGGGAACTTCCTTCAATATTCTGCATGTGTGGCCCCAAAAAACAAAAAACAAAAAAAAAGAAAAAAAAATGGCATGGATTATAAATTTGTGCTTTTAAAATTTATTTTGGGATCATATATATAACTTATGAGATACAATTTAATTACTCCCACTAACATGCTAGAACTACCCCAAAATCCTTGTGTGTGTGTGTTCTTCCGATTATTATTGTGAAGAATGTTTCCAATCAACCTATCCAAAATATGAATTGAAACTCAAAATTAGTTGGATTGATGTATATAAACAGAGGTGGCTTTTTTTTGGTAATGGCAGCACACTGTCAGTGATGGATGAGGTGAAAAGTCCATGACTGATGCCTTCAGATGCTTACACGGAATGTGGTCTATTCACTGGCTCCAGCTTGTAGACATAGAGTGGTCTGCACAGAGATTTATCCAGAAAGAGCATTTCCTATGTTTCTCCTTCAGAAGGCTGTCTAATGGTCCCCCGAAATATTGATGAGATCTCTCTTACACAATCTGGTTTATTCTCTAGATTAGTAAATCTCTAGCTGTGGCCACAAAATCCAGGGCATCAGAAAGCTATTGCACGAAGAGTTTATAAATGTATTTTCCAATAAAGTCAGGTGTTGGTGAGTGAATGAATAAACATGTTTTGCACATTTATGTGATGTTAGTCTTGCATATAATGAATTTCTTTTGTGATTAACAATACACTAACAATGGAAGACACCAGGAAATTAATTCATGTCTTTCTCTTGTATAAGTTCCCAAAGTGTAGTAAGAATTTTATGCATTACATTATGTAAAAGTTTACGGAACTTTTGACGTTGAAATTGAGACAACAAAGTTGCCATTGTGGCTCAGCAGGTTACAAACCTGACTAGTTAACTAGGAGGATGCAGGTTCAATCCCTGGCCTTGCTCAGTGGGTTAAGGATCTGCGTTTCTGTGGCTGTGGTGTAGTCTGGCAGCTTCGATTTGATCCCTAGCCTTAGAATTGCCATATGTTGTAGGTGTGGCCCTAAAAAGAAAACAAATAAATAAATAGGTAAGTAAATAAATAAATAAAATGAGACAACGAAAGTTTGGAACGCTAGACCTTAAATCAATACTCAATACATTAATAAGAACTAATGTGAAATGTTGTAACATTAATGTGAAGACTATAACTTAACAGTGAATGAGTTTTTCATGAGAACTCTTTTTATTTATTTATTTATTTATTTTTGCTTTTTAGGGTTGCACCTGTGGCATATGGAGGTTCCCGGGCTAGGGATCAAATTCGAGCTACAGCTGTCTACCTATGCCACAGCCACAGCAATGTCAGATCCAAGCTGCGTCTGCAACCTACACCATAGCTGAGGGCAATGCCAGATCCCTGACCCACTGAGTGAGGCCAGGGATCAAACCCACATCTCATGGATCACAGCTGAGTTCGTTTCTGCTATGCCACAGCAGGCACTGCCGAGAAGCTTTTTAAATAAGCTATCTTTCAAAAATAATATTTGTTGCTGCTTACGCATATTCCCTTGGCATAAGATCCATATCAGCATCACATAATGGATTTCACTTTACAAATCCAGAGCTTCATAATTTGGCTCAAGATAGGACAACAAAACTTCCATAATACTCTCTGATAAAACTATATGGTAAGAGTCTTGCAGATGATGGTACAACTTCAGCGGAAAACTGATTAACTTATGTTCCATTAGAGTCCTCACAGGCCCTCTCCCTGGCAGGTCTGGCACTGAATATAAAATACTGCTTAAGAAAACTCTCTTATCTTACTGTAGTTATTCGCCGCCCACAGAGCACCAGTGCTTCCTCGTTATTCCCTCAGGTAGTGAAGGCTTAAAACTAAATCAATATCATGTGTCAACTATTCATTAGAAACAATTGCCCATTTTCTGTAATGAAGTCATGAGTTACCAAAAAATATTTATTGAGTACATCCTACCCACTTAGAATTTCTGATGAATTGCTAATAGCCAAAGAGACCATCACACGGAAGAGCTTTGTAATCATTTTGTCCTCTCCTAGCTGTTCTGTGCATTTGGTTTGCTGTACCAGGAGCATAATGCTGCAAGACCCATCCTTGGTCATTTGCTTCAGAGAGGAAAGTTCACATCCGTTTGTCCCGAAGGGACTTGAACCAGGAAGCTAGTCACCTGTCTGATCTTTGCTGAGTTACCCTGTATGTTGTCATGGTCTTTTAGAGACTTATTAATTCAACATCTGTTTATTAAGATCTCTAACATTCAAGGCTCTGTGAGATCTTTAGATTGAGCTGGAAGTATAAAGGAACCAAGAGGAGGGATGAAGAGGTGGAGCACAGAAGATTTTTAGGACAGTGGAAGTACTCTGCAGGATACTTGTAATGATGGATAAAGGTTATTATCCATTTGTCCAAACCCATGGATTGCACAGCACCAAGACTGAACCCCTTACGTAAACTGTGGACGTTGGGTAATAATTATGTGTCATTGTTTGTAACAAATATTGATAATGGGGAAGCTATTGATAATAGGAGAGGCTATACATGTGTAGGGGCAGGAAGTATAAGGGAAATCTCTAACTTTCGACTTTCCTATGAACCTAAAACTGCCCTAAAAGGAAAATATTTAAAAAATAAAAGACTCAAGAGGCAGAGGAAGAATATTGAAGAACTATGATCATTTTCATGACATTAAAATATACGTCACCATTTCCTGGTACGTAAAAATATAGAGAATAAGTATTGCAGAGCTAGACCCTGAGCACTTCCCCCACAGCTGAGGGAAAATGTCGAGTATAAACAGGCTATTTGTTCTCCCTTTTTGCATTTGAAAATGAGACCTGATGTGGGAAGCTCCGGGATAGCCTCTTACTGTTCTGCAGGGCTGTTTTGCATAGATTCATCAGCTGTGGGAACAACTGTGGTCCTCCAGAGAGACAGGGGAAATCGGGCTCATTGCATCCAGTTCAGTAAAAAAAGAAAATCTAAGTCTGAATTAGCCCGAAGCTTAATAGGGAAAAGAATTACATAAATGCATTCCTTTTTCCCCAAGGCTAGGCTACTGTCAGCAGAAGATGATTGAGTTAGCAAAGGCATTTCCCCTTTCTTTTCTAAAAATTTCAGCATCATGGATTCCACCCATGCATACTGCCCCTTCTCCTCACTCATCCCCCACCCCCAACACACACTTTAAAGAGAGCATCTAAGACTGCCAACTATCTAAATCTCCCCAGTGAACCATGACAGATTTTGCATCACAAACACACAACATCATAGGGGAAATAGCTGAAATTGGTTTAAAGGGTTTAAAATAGCCATTCCATTTAACTAGTGAGGGAGGAAAATGGGAAATGCAAACAGACTAGTAGTCATTCTCTGCTTGCATCGATTAAGAAAAAACGGTGCTGACAACTTATGCAGACTTTTGTTTTTATTGTTCCACTTTAATATTCTCAAAACAATTTCTATGTATCTCTTGCAGTTAGTGATTAATACAAGGGGACCATAGGAGAAAATATCCTTCTGAAGGAATGCATGACCACACTATCTATATATGTCAACTATTTGACTCTTGTTTAATGGCCCAAGAATTTTTATATAATACAGACACTATAGATTTATTACTTTTCACTACTTAGTGAATGTGCCATCATATATTTTAAAACTTTTAGATCTATTGCTTTAGCAGTTTTTAGAAATGGAATGAATGACTTTGTAATAAAGATCCCATTGTCTTGTAATTCCATTTCCCCCCTACTATTTCATTTAAAAACACGCTGTTAATTTTCTACCTTCTATCATTGGCTAGAACACCATTAGAACTTCTATTACATCCTTAATGTTCTATCTCATTATTGCTTTTTGCTCCATTACTAATACTCACAAATAGGATTTTAACACGTGCAAAAACCATCTGGTGTGCTCTAGACCGTGAGATCCAGGGGACCAATGCTACCTGAAAAGGACTCGATTCGTTCAGCATCACTCATTTAAAATATTTTCTTTGGTTTGTCTAGTGCTTGTTTTCAATACCTGAGTGCTCCAGTTTAAGATTTATTATGCCCATTAGTATTGCTTTGTTGAAACTGTAGCATGCATTCTACCAGGTATCTACAATTTATGATGATAAGTTCAAAGTTTTATAATTATTGTTGTAATTTCCAATTCATTCACTTGTCATTTTTTATTTCCAGACCTTCCCACAAAAATTTTCAAAATCAAAAAGGCTCTTGTCCAACTTGGTCTTTGTTCGAAAGTTAGGAATTTTAGCTTTTGGTGAAGCAAAAGTCGGCTTTCATTTCTATCAGCCATTTTTCTTATTTAGCATTTTAAGGATGGGTCAGCAAACCTCAGAAAAACTGGAAAAATGACTAAAATACTGGAATGGTTGATTCCTGGAGGAGGTCACTTTTCCAGAATGTACTGTTTTGAGCAATTATTTTAGATTCAATGGATGAAAGTGTTGGAAGATTCCTACAAAGATGTTTTGAAATCCCAGTTCTGTGTGAGAAGATCACACAGGGGAACAGAATTTGGTCTTCCCATCCTCTCTGATTCATCCCCTAACTTAGAGAAAGTCACTGCCATTAAGATGTGTTCTTTGAGCTGCATGGCCATACTTAGTGGAACCAAGCAAAACCCTATGGGCTCGCCACAAAACGGAGCAGTTAATGATTAGGACAACAGAGTCACAGACTCAGTGTCTAATGTACATTCCTAAGTTGTTTTCCAGATAGATACTATAACTGCCACCAGAGGGAAAAAGGAAACAGCATGATGACCAGACTGCAGCCATCCTGAGCAGTATTGAATCTATGGCCAGCACAGTTCCAAGAACTGGCCACAAGAGAATGGGGTTAACATTAGTGTTCATAATAATTTATATCTTTGTGGGCATCAAAATAATTGCAGCTTGCTCTGCCCACATATGTAAGCAGGCAAATAAAATTGGCAGCAAGGAGATGCTACAGACCCATGTTGACATCTTCCCCTCTGAGAATACAGCACCCTTTGTCGGCATGAAGAATTTACAGAAGATGGGCATTTGTCCCTAATCCCTAGAAACAGAATGATGTTTGGGGAATGAAAGCAGCTTTTTTGCCCCTTTTCTATTTGCCCATTTCTGTTCCTCTCTTACTTTTAAAGAACCTAATTATAGGAATGAGATCTCTAAGCAATGGAAACTAACTCCTGACTTATGCTGTCCTGAATGCACGCCATGCCTTGTCTAACCTGGTCATTGTTTTCCTAGATCAAAAGAATGAAGAATTAAGCAGTTAAAAAAGGACTCTCTGCCCTCAACAGACCCCTTAGCAATTCTGCAGAGAGAACATGAAGGCAAGATAACATCTGGTGAGTCAGCCAGTTTACACTCAGTGGAGAATGATGCAGAACCCAACCTCCTGCCTTGATGATTCACTGAGTTTCTTCTCCTCCATTTTTCCCTTTAAAAATTATCATGGCTAGGCAGAACCTTTGGAATTGGTCTCCAGACATGAGTCCACCTTCTCCTTAGATTGCTGGCTTTTCTGATTAAAGCACGTTTCCTTTCTACTGATACCTGCCTTTCAAGTTATTGGCTTGAGTGGTGAGCAGCCAAACCTGAGTTCAATTGCAGTAGCATCTCCTGGTTATCCTGGTCCTCTGACATTGCCGATGCTGCTGCTCCACTTGACCATTTTCACAGCCAGTACTGTGACTTCACAGAGATGACCAGGAACTGGTTTTTGGGTCCAATCAAGAACTCTCCTTGGTTTTTCAAAGATGTGTCTCTTCTGAGGCAATGAAATGGTCTCTTGTTGAATAGAATTAAAAAGTTGTGATCAACTGACAATTAGACTATGGCATAGATATTTTTAGGAAATTATTTGATTCTTACTATAGCAAATTCTTAGGTTTCAAAAAGACTCCATAGGTTGTTTTCATTTGTTTATTTGTTTGTTTTTGTCTTTCTAGGGCTGCACCCATGGCATGTAGAACTTCCAAGGCAAAGGGTCGAATCGGAGGTGTGGCTGCAGGTGGCCCATGCCACAGCCAGAGCAACGCCAGATCTGAGCTACATCTGTGACCTACACCACAGCTTATAGCAACACCAGATCCTTAACCCACTGAGCAAGGCCAGGAATCGAACCTGCGTCCTCATGGATACTAGCTGGGTTTGTTACCACTGAGCCACAGTGGGAAGTCCCATAGTTTTCTTTCTTTCTTTCTTTCTTTCTTTCTTTCTTTCTTTTTTTTGTCTTCTTTTTTGCTATTTCTTGGGCCGCTCCCACGGCATATGGAGGTTCCCAGGCTAGGGGTCGAATCGGAGCTGTAGCCGCTGGCCTACGCCAGAGCCACAGCAATGCAGGATCCTAGCCGAGTCTGCAACCTACACCACAGCTCACGGTAATGCCGGATCCTTAACCCACTGAGCAAGGGCAGGGACAGAACCCGCAACCTCATGGTTCCTAGTCGGATTTGTTAACCACTGTGCTACAACAGGAACTCCCCATAGTTTTCTTAAAATAGTTGTGCTGCCACTGAAGCTTTTATGCAGACAGTTTAAGTAATTCTAGTATATGGTATATATTAATATTTAATATTTTTCAGATTTTCTATAGCAGTGATGTCTTTCCTCCTAACAAAACATTATTGTGTATCCCAATAAATAAAAAGACAAAGTAAAGTTGCAGATTAGAGTGGAGGTAACAATTCAGAGCCCCGTCAGATCAGTCCTTCTTTTGCTATTCGAGATGGTTTCTGAGGCAGCTCCAAGGGGTCCTAAGGCTCTGAAAAGCAGAGATGGAAAACCATTTGTCAAAGGCTTTATTTTCAGTCTGTTAGCTACAGGTGTTATGAGTTAATAAGCACAAGGCAGATATATTTTCATGTTAATCAGACTCAAGTAGAGGAAGTAACACCTACATTTTTCACTCTAGACCTAACCCAATGGATATATCTAGATCCGCATCTCAAACAAATTGCATTACCTTTTAAAGCTGCAGTTTCCTTTTCTGAAAATCAGGATTAATCATTGATCTTGCCAGAGACCGAAGCTAGGCCACAGCAGAAAACCCAATGAGTGCGCTGATGGCTGATTCAAGTCTCAGCAGTACAGATTTTAGAAGAAGAAAAGCAAGCTGCACAGAAGAGTGTTCAAAATATTTTAGGCTGAAGCCCAGGGGCTCCTTAGCAACTCCTAATATCGGACAACAGGGAGTTACGGTGATTCACCTGGCAATGATGTCCAAGAATCTATCTTAGTCAGATGATTCAAGGATATATTGGACTGCATAATATATACATAATAAATTAAATCAGAAGTTGGCAAATAATTATTAGGCTTTAATGTTTGTAAAATACGGATGAGTAGCTAGGAATACAAAATTACATATGTGACCCTATTTCCAAAAGGTACCATATTTTGACCAAGGGAAGCAAGGGAGAAATTTTAAATCTTTCATGGTTTCCATAAAACAATAATTAGAGCTTAAAAAATTGGGGAAAACAGGGACTTCCGGTATCTTCTTTGCATTATTGCTCGAGACATTTCTCTTAAAGAGAAATGCCTCTCTTCCTCATGCCAGTGCCTGAAGTTAAATCTTTTGGTTCTTTCTCATTTGTGGTCCCCTCCTTACAATTTTGCTGCAACTCAAATCTCTTTTGTCTTGATTCTTTGTCTGTTGTGCCCAGCTGCCCGTATGAAATGATGCTTTGGATAGCCCTGTGGTTTGGGCTGCTCCATAGCCAGTCACATTTCAGCCCCAACCTACACCTAGCCCTAGGTTCTTAACGTAGACAAGACCAGAATTCTCAGCATCCCTGCTCACGTGGGAGGTTCACGTGGACAACTGGTTTCATCTTACACACAGTGTTCAATAATGGGTTACTGAATAAAGAGATGAATGCGAGAATATATAAATGTATGGTATTTCTACTTCAGATTTAATTAAATTTGTTTTTTTCTGGAGTTTCCTGAATTTCTACAATAAATTATTTCATATTTTTCTTTTTGTTATTCAAAATTCACACACTGTAAAATGACTTTTACTTCATAGTAAAAGATTATTATACATATAAGAATGGATGCTGAGAAGTTTTTTACAGTATGAAAACTGTATCTAGGTCTAGAGAACCTGATGGCCCAGAAGCTCTCACTTACTTCAGTTTTCGAACTGAAATGTTGCTGCTCTGACCCTCTCTGGCTGTATCCAATCTTAGGTTTCCTCGTGCTATGAATTTTAAGGTTCTGTGGGTATCTAATCTCCAGCTAGCACTATTATATGACTTAGCACAATGGATCACAACTTGGTTCATATTTTGAATGCAGTGTGGAGGGCAGCAATAGTAGTGTGTTATGCTTATAACTAGGCATCGTCTGCTGTATGAGTCAGATTGCATACAGAAAAATTAAAAGAACTGATTTTTGTTTACTTGTTATGTAATTCCATCCTCCTTTTCATGTCTTTGTATGTTTTAAATTTATCTAAAGCTTATAGCATGGGACAACAACTCACAGTGGTTTTCCTGGCAGTCACACTGAGGATAATCATTTAGATTCTTCAGTACATCGTCCAGAACAGAAAACCACCTCTTTCTTCCCAGGAACTGAACAGTAACAAATCTTCCCTATGCATAAAAAATTGGATTTTACTCACTTTTCCCATTACTCCACAGATGTGCAGGACTTTTCATTTTCATGTTAATTCAAAGTACCTTGAGTAAGATCGCACATTCTTAAATTTATGGGGTTGCAAGTCAGTTGATTTCTATGCTTGCGTTAAAAAGAATTAATTGAGTTCAACCCTGTAATTTCCCCCGCAAAATTTCTAGTCTATCCTTTAATGCATAAATAAGGTATATTTCAGGGACTTGCTCTGACAGAATTTTATGGTGAATAACATTGACCTTGTACTGTTGAACTGAATATTTTTGCCATTGGTACATTACGTAATAAGCTACAACCTCAGAGTGAATATCTGTACTATGGAAACACTCTGTGTATAATTTTGAGGTCAAATAATGTTAAATCTATGATCTCCAAAATCATAGTCTCTTTCGTAATAAATGACATATGAATGCCAACTTTGTTATGTACCTAATGGCTAATCATGTATTATTATTTTGACCCTACAATAAAATTTCCTTATGAAGATGCAATTAATTTAAGTATGTAATATATCTAGTATGCTACTGGTTAAAAGCAGGCCATCTCTTTTATTCTCCCCTTTATAGCATTTTGCGGACAATAATTGCCTTCCTTCTCCTACCTTTGGGTTTGATTTAGTTTTCCTTTTTCTTTCTTTCTTTTTTTTGTTTGTTTGTTTGTTTTTGTTTTGTTTTGTTTTTGCTTTATCTAGGGCCGCTCCCACGGCATGTGGAGGTTCCCAGGCTAGGGGTCGAATCAGAGCTGTAGTCACTGGCCTATGTCAGAGCCACAGCAACATAGGATCCGAGCCGCGTCTGCAACCTACACCACAGCTCACGGCAACGCCAGATCCTTTAACCCACCGAGCAAGGCCAGGGATCGAACCCGCAACCTCATGGTTCCTAGTCAGATTCGTTAACCACTGTGCCATGACGGGAACTCCAGTTTTCTTTTTTCTAGTTCTTTAGGGTCTACAATTAGATTATTCTTTTGAGATCTTTTCTATTTTTTTTTACATAGACATTCATAGCTATCTGTTTCCCTGTGAGGACTACTTTTGCTATACCACATACATTTTGGTATATTACATTTACGTTGCTATCAAAGGATTTTTCTAATTTCTCTTGTGATTTCTTTTTTGACTCATTGGTTGTTTAAGAGTGTGTTATTTAATTTCCATACATCTGTGAATTTTTCAGATTTCCTTCTGTTATTCATTCCTAGTTCATTCCATTGCAGTCAGAGAAGATGCTTTGTATGGTTTAAATATTTAAAAATTTATTGAGGCTTGTTTTGTGACCTAGTATATGCTCTATTATGAAGAATGCTCTGTGTGCAATTGAAAAGAATGTGTATTATACTCTTGTTGGGTGGTTTGTTCTATTGATGTCTGTTAAGTGGGATATTGATTTTTGACAAAGGTACAAAAGCAATTCAGTGGGAAAGGAAAAAAATTTTCAACAGGTAGTGCTGGGCAATTAAATACCCTTATGAAAAAACAAACAAAAAAGCCCCACTTCTACATACATCTGGCGCAGCATACAAAAATTAACTCAGATGAATCATACACAAAAATGTAAAACCTAAAACTATAAACTTGTATTAAAAAAAGGCAGGAAAAAGTCATTATGACCTTGGGTTAGGCAAGCATTTCTTAGAAATGACATGAACAGTGCGGTATATAAAAGAACAAATTGATGAACTGGACTTCATAAAAATTAAAAACATCTTCATAAAACATGGCATATACTGGGAGAAAATATTTGAAAATAATATATATGATAAAGAACTTGTATCCAGAATATCTAAGAAACTCTAAAAATATATAAAGGAAACAAAAAAATTAAAAACAGGCAAAAGATTTGAATAGCTATTTCATCAAAAAAGTTATATAGGTAGCAAATAAATACACGAAAATGTTCAATATCAGTAGTCATTAGGGAAATGCATGTTCAAACTACAATGTTTAACATGGCATACTTAACTGAAGCTGCTAAAATTTAAAGTCTGACCATACCAAGTGTTGATGAGGACATGGAGGAACTGGAATCTGGAATTTGCTACTGATGCAAATGTAAAATGGTACAGTTACTTTGGAAAACTGTTTTATAATCTTTTAAAAAGTTAAATATGACTTGTCATATGACCTAGCTGTTCCATTTCTAGTTAATTACACAAGACATTAAAAGCGTATGTCCTTACAGAAACCTGTGTATGCATATCCATAGGCAGCTTTATTTGTAATAGTGCCAAACTGGAAATGGCCTAAATGTTCATCAGTAGTCAAATGGATAAACAAACTGTGGTATGTCCATATAATTAAACACTACTCGACAATAAAATGGAATGAACCACTGTTACATACAACATTCACAAATCTCAAAATAATTATGCTGAGTGAAAGCAGCTAGACAAAATGTGTATGCATTATTTGATTCCTTTGGTCTCCTGGGCTTGGTTGTGGAAGAGAAGAGAGAGTTCTGACAAAAGGGCTCAATGAAATTTTCTGGAGTGATGGATGATGGATATGTTCATTACCTTGTTATGATTATGGATAAAGCCATGTGAATACACACACACACACACACACACACACACATATATATAATTTAATGCCAAAATTGTCATGTGTCAATAAAATCTCAACTAAAGATGTTTAAAAAATAATAAAGCAAATGAGATCATGTCACTTTTTGTTTAAAATTCTTCAGAGCCTCCATAGCTTAAAATAGAAGAAGCCAGCCTCCTGGAATGGCATACAATGTTTGTTATGATATGGTCTCCTATAATTCCTCCACACATATCTTATGTTCCTACCATAGAACAAGCAGGAGTTCCCCCAAGAAAATAAAATTTTTGAAACTCCTCCTTGGGAAAACTCTTTTTTTTTTGCTTGGTTTAAAGCCTCTACTTCTTTCACATGGCAGGCAGACTCTTGCTTATCCCTTTAAGACTCAGTTCAAATCACTTTTGTGGAGTTTTCTCCCCAGTTCACCAAGGAGCTAGATTCTGCCTCTTCTGCAATCCCATAGTACCCTGTTTAAGCTACTATGATTACATTCTTGGGTTGAGTTTATTTGTTTATCTTTTAATCTCTTTTCCAGTAGGTCATGAGGTCTTGTGGGATTCTGCTCTATTTGACTTGCTTTTCAAAATATTTCTGTTAAATAAATGTTCAGTCTCAAGACCAATAAGGTAAAAACATAAATTAAATAAAATTGCAGTACACAAAAGCCAACTATTGTTACTGTCCTTAATATGTCCTGAGGATAAAAATCATTCCAGGAACCATTAAAACATCTCTCATAGAAAGGAGTAACAGGTTTACATCATATTTTCCATCAATAAATTATTCCATAGGCTCCATCCTCTAGATTTGTATCTCTCTTTGAGCCCAGTGAGATCTTGATGTTCGTGTATCTCAAGTATCCTAGTTCTCACAGTATAGAAGTTAAGGAAATTTATTTGATTATAATGTCGCCAGTGTTTTTAAGTGGAAAAAAACTATAAAATTGTTAATAAGAGAATAAAATTGACTTAAAAGCACTTTATTTACTCTAGCAATAATAGTATGATTAAAATTTAACTCATTTTGTCATATTTTCTTTAGGTAATCTTAAAATAACACAATGTTTTAAAAATATTTCCTGCTTCCTGGTTTTTCCACTTTGATTTTTATGTAATGGTTGCTTTTTCTTAATTAAAAAGGCTGCTGGAGGATAAAGGGGTGGTAATAGAATCAGGCCAGACTTTTTCAAATTTCCTTTTTCATTGCTTTCTACCTTAATGAAAACATTCTCACACTAAGCCATGGTGATATAAAGAACAACATAGTATTGCATTTGGCATTATAGTGTAAATGAAAGAAAATAACATTGCTCTCTAAGGAATCTGAAGGTAAGTCTATAATTTTTACCATTTGGATTTGGCACGGAAATGTCATTCTTGCAATTAACTTTGCTGTTAATTGCATTATAATTATTTTCACCTATTGACTCATGTGAGCAAGTCACCTTCTCTTCAATTAAAAGGCCTAATGACTGGTAGCTGGGAAAATTCAGAAGGGACAAAGTTACAAAACCAGCTTCAGAAGACAGAGATCCCTAATCCAATTGATTATGCCTCAGAGAGTCTGTGAGTTCCTTTTCCATAGCTGAGCAATTCTTGTCTGCTCAACTTTAAATAACTATGAAATCCAGACTGGTGGAACTATTCCAATCTGTGGACAGGGTGATTAATTCGGAGAGCTTTGGCAAGGTAACAAAGTCAAATGTTTCTCACTGTGAGAAGTTCTCCACTTATTTCATGGATAAGATAGAACAGATTTGGAAGTGCACTGCTTCTTTGGAAATAGCATTAGTGACACGTGGTAAAGGAGGGGCTGGAAAAGCATTATCTTTGCTGGTGGCTTATCATCCAGTTTCACCAAGAGCTTAGAGCTCTTGAGGTATTGTAGCCAACCAGTGGGAGATAAAGACTTGAGGTTCATTATACCAGGGAAAGGTGACCCTTATTGATCAAGCACCAAGGTAGACATGTTAACTAGATAGTGAGCATCTATGACATTCAGGGTGCTGCTAGCCTTTCAGACTAGAGAGAATATGACACATATTTCTGGTCTGAGAGAATAGTTCTCAAGGTGTGTCTCTAGAATGGTCTACAGCAGAGCTGTCTACTGTGTAGATCAATCACCTGGGCACCATCCAAGTTGTTGAATAAGAGTTTTGGATCCTTTGGTAGAAATATGTAGTTTAATCATTTTCCCATAAATTTTTATGAATTCTAAAGTATAAGAACCACTGCTCTTGAACGTCCATTCAATAAAGAAATAAGCAAACTAACAAGTTATTGTATTACACTGCATAATTTGATCTTCATAATGAGATTTAGAAACTGCTATTTAGATTTTTTAAAAGGGGAAGAATGACTGACAATAAAAATCTGAAAGGATCTAAGAAAGAAGGGATGCTTGAGATAGAATTCCTAGGAGAAAGTATGGTATTTCCATAGTTGTCGTTTGGAAGAGTCATGCTCTAGAGGACAGGAAAACATGAGTAAGAGCAGAATGTGTTCATGAAATACTGAATTTTCACAAGTAATATTTCTCAACCCTCATATTATAATACCTGGAGAGCATTTAAAAATGCTGATGTGCAAACTTAACCCTGAAAAGCCTCATTTTATTTGTCTCTTGCAAGGTTTTGACATCGGCTTTTAAAAAATATTAGATTGTCTTATTATTATTTAAAGTGTTTCCTAAAAAGGGAAATCAAGAAGATGAAGTGTTTGGCAAGGAAGAAAGCATGGTTTTGCTGAGCAAAGAAATGATGTTTTAATTTGAGGGGTTATTAGAATATTCAGGTGGTGAGTTATACCTGGTGATAGGAAATGCAAGTTGGAGTTCTAGAAAGAGGCTAGAGCAGGAGATGTTGACTTGGAAGGGAATTTTTAAAACTTTGAGCGTGGATGAGGAAAGAGATGCCATTGGGATTTAGAGAGGCAGGAGGAGCAACAGACATGGTAGGATGTAGAATTAAAGCAGGAGAATCAAGGCATAATCACCAAAGTGAAGGAGGAAAGAGTTTTGGAAGAATTCAGGTGATTATTATGATGATCAGCTATAATAGTAATTCTCAATGTTAGCTTCACATTAGAATTGCCAGGTATGTGGTCATGTTTGAGAACCACTGACTAGAGGGAAGTTGAAAAAGATGGAAATAAAGGAAACCTTCAGAATGTGGTGATTAGATCACTGGGGATGTTTGAAAGAACTGTTTCAATTTAACATTTGGGGCTGAAAGTCAAACAGCAAAGGAGAGATAGTAAAAAAGGAATTCTGGTTAGATCACACAGTTTTATTTAAATTTTATTTTATTTATTTATTTGTCCTTTTAGGGTCGCACCCATGGCATATGGAGGGTCCCAGGCTAGGGGTCTAATCAGAGCTGCAGCTGCCAGCCTATGCCACAGCCGCAGCCATGCCAGATCTGAGCCGCATCTGCAATCTACACCACAGCTCACAGCAACACCGTATCCTTAAGCCACTGAGGGAGGCCAGGGATCGAACATGCAACCTCATGGTTCCTATTTGGATTCACTAACCACTGAGCCATAATGGGAGCTCCAGATAAGAGCATTTTGAAACAAAACCAAGCCAACTTGTATACTTCCTCAATACGAATTTAGAGAAAATAGCGACATTCACAAAATAGCACTGAAAAAAATCAAAACATTCCATAATCCACTAGGTTTCTGTGACTCTTTATCACAGGGGCCAGGACATGGATGCGACAAGGAACTTGGGATGGTAAGTTAGATATTGGGCATGCCTTTGGGTGAAATGATAGATGGAAATGGTTCCAAAGCGTCCTCCATGAAGATTTCCCTCTTTCTTTCCTCCTCACAAAGTCTTTTCTCCTCTCCATTTTCTCTCTTCAGCACTTGTTGCTCTTTTACATAGCAAAGCAAAATGATCGAGTAATCTGGAGAATCCAAGACTGAGAAGTAATGTAACTTGAAATATCTTCTACCCGTAGTTTTGTTCTTGATTGAATCATGTCTTTCTTAAGGACATTTTCATTTTGATGCAAAGAAGAGAAAAACATTAAAATTCATCTTTATTTTCTGACAAGTATCCACATAAAATGTATATTTGAGGTTTGGTGCCCTCGCATATTTTAGTACATTAGGGTCACATCTACATTTTTCCTTCTTTTATGCTTAGATTTAGAACCCAAATAAGTCAGAAAAGAATGATTCCTGAATTTACGTGGAAGTATTGTTGATGTTATCTATGAAATCTTCATGAGTGTTGATGCTTTTAGTATTTAGTGACCTGAAATTCTGAATTTACTTCACACTGCTCCCTCCTGGTTTTCCTAGAAAACTTTCATTTCTCTCCTCTCCTTCCCTGTTCTCTTTCTCCTTCTTCCTTTAAAAAAAAAAAAAAATCCACCTTATTCCATCCAAACACCACATCTCTCTCTCTTAATCTCAACTTTTGCTTCTGTTTTGGCCTTCAGTGATACGTATTTGAGGCAGAGGAATTAAGGAAACACATGAAAATACAACTATCCTCTTTTTTTTTTTTTTGGAGGAAACTCTATACCATTTTTCGTTCGTAGTGCCTGTACTCTCTTACATCTCCACCAACAGGGTACAAGGAGTCCAATTTCTCCAATCCTCTCCAACACTTATTATTATTTTTATAATAGTCATCCTAACAGACATGAGATGATATCTCATGGTGCTTTTGACTTGCATTTTGCTGATGATTACTAAAGTTGCACTTCATGTCACGTATTTGTTGGTCATTTGTATGTCTTCTTTGGGGAAATGTCTATTAAAGTGTTTTTTCCATTAAAAAAATCAGGTTATTTGTCAAAAAATTGAAAATAGAACTACCCTATGATCCAGCAATCACACTCCTGGGTATGTATTCAAAAGAATTGAAAATCAGGATCTCGACGAGATCTCTGCATCCCCCTGTTCACAGCTGTATTATTTACAATAGCCAAGATATGGAAATAACCTAAGTGTCCAATGACAACTGAATGGATAAAGAAAATTATAACCATATAATTACAATGGAATATTACTCCGTCTTATCGAAGTAGCAAGTTCGGCCCTCTGTGGCAACCTGGATGAATCTGAAGGATGTTATGCTAAGTCAAATAAGGCAGTGACAGAGGACAAACATGATTCTACCAAATGAGACATCTAAAATAGACAAACTCAAGAAAAAGAGAGTAAAATGATTGCCAGGGGCTTGGGGAGGAAGAAATCAGGAATCGTTCAAAAGGCATAAGGTTTCAGTTATACAAGATGAACAAGTTCTAAAGATGTTAAACAATTAACATCTCTTAAACAATTAACACTTAATAATACTATACATTTAACAGTACTGTACTGTGCACATAAAAATTTGTTAAGAGGGTAGAATTCATGCAAGAGTTCTAACATCGGAACAATGAATATCACATCAACAGAAAGTAGTGAGGAAAATAGTAATATAATCTCTTCAAACCTATATTTTTAATTTACAGTTTTATTCAAAACTCTTTAAGAATTTGTTATAGAAATAGCAACTCTTAGAGTTCCCGTGGTGGCCAATGGTAATGAACCCAAATAGTGTCTGTGAGGATGTGGGTTCAATCCCTGGCCTCGCTCAGTGGGTTAAGGATCTGGAGTTGCCCTAAGCTTTGGTGTAGATTGAAGATGCAGCTGGGATCCCACATTGCTGTGGCTGGGGCATAGGCTGGCAGTTGTAGTTCCGATTCCTCCCCTAGCCTGGGAACTTCCATATGCTGCAGTAGTAGCCCTAAAAAGCAAAAAAAAAAAAAAAAAAGAGAGAGAGAGAGGGAGGGAGAGAGAGAGAAAAGACATAGTAGCTCTTTCCAAAACAATAGTTTTAGCCTTTATGGCCTCCACTAGAGCCAGGGGATGGGCATATAATACAACTGGATTCTCTCTTTTTATTACTCCCTCTTGTCTCTCCCATGTAGGTGAGAAAACACTTATCTTTAGGATTATGGGGAACAAACCAAAGTATGAAATGGGCATATGGAAGATATATTCCCTATATTTTAACACAATCATTTTTGTATCCTTAAAAATCACAAGATGTTTATAACACAATGGCCAAACAAGAAGACATCAAATATTAAGTCATAATAGAAATTGTACTGTTTCACTTCATACTGAAAACTCCAGATCATTGTTTTCTGCAAGTGTTTAAAATGCTTTGCAGCACATGACTATTATATGAATTGTTAAAACATCTACCTTTTATCGGTAGCAATTGACTTCTAGGCTTGTTGCACCAGTTAAAATTTTTTTTACTGTTTTGTATTTTATTCCTTTTCTTTTGATTATATAACAGAAAATTTATTATACTAAAATAATAAAATTAGATATAGTTGTGTTATTACCAAACTAAGGATAAAACTGGAAATTCTACTTCAAAATTTTTGGTGGGAGATTAATTACATTTTATCCCCTTACTTAGGGGAACCAATTAATGAGTTATATAGAGAAAAGAGAATGATAACTTGAATGAAAAGAGCTGAGGAACAGCTCATAAAACTGCAACCTACTAGGATTTCTACAAATGTCAGAAACAAATGTGTGTTGGAGAATGTTGAGAATGTGTGATGGTTTGACAGAGTTTGTAGAAGTTGCTATAAGGTTTAAGGTGGAAGTTGTTCAAACTCCTTAATGCGGTTGAAGAGGCTATTACTTGATGATAAATCCTACTTCCTAAACTTCTATTGCTTTAAAGATTTCATGACCCTTCCTAATCTCTCTGAAGAAAAGGAAAACACTAATTTTAAGACATATGTTCACCCCCTAGGTTTATTGTAGCATTATTTACAGTAGCCATGATATGGAGGCAACCTAAGCATCCAGGGATAGATGAATGGACACAAACGATGTGATATATATGTAAAAAAAAAAAAAAAAAAAAGGATATTAGTCCTAAAAATAATGAAATTTTGCCTTTTCTTTCTTTTCTTTTTTTTTCTTTTTTTCTTTCTTTCTTTTGCTTTCTAGGGCTGCACCCTAAAAAGTTCCCAGGCTAGGGGTCAAATCAGAGCTGCAACTGCTGACCTACACCACAGCCACTGCAATGTGGGATCTGAGCCCCATCTACAACCTACACCACAGCTCATGGTAACACCAGATCCCTGGCCCACTAAGTGAGGCCAGGGATGGAATCCGCACCTTCGTGGATCTTCGTTGGGCTCATTTCTGATGTGCCACAATGGGACCTCTGAAATTTTGCCTTTTGAATCAACATGGATGGACTTGGAGGGTATTATGCTAAGTGAAATAAGTCAGACAAAGAAAACTATCAAATGATTTAACTTATATGTGAAATCTGAAAACATAACAAATGAAACAAACAGAACAGAAACAGACTCACAGATACAGAGTACAAACCAGTGGTTGTCAGAGGGAAGGTGGTTGGGGGCTTGGGCAATATGGGGGAAGGAGATTAAGAGGTATAAATTTTCAGTATAAAATAAGTGAGTGATGAGGATATAATGTACAGCACAGCGAATATGGTCAATAATATCGTAATAACTTTAGATGTGGCAGATGGTTCTTGGAATTAGCATAGTGATCATTTCATAATGTATGCAAATGTTGAGCCACTACGTTTTACACCTGAAACTAATGTAATATTGTATGTTAACTATATTTCAATTAAAAAAAGATTTTGGAATCAACTATACCTTAATAAGATTTTTTAAAAAAGATTTCAGGACCCTCTCTGTGAGAATATGACATCATATCCTAATATCTGCCCTTATTTTATTTGAACTCTTTTTTTTTTCCTTCAAAATTATGACTCTGGTCCATCTCTTAAATGCTTTAATTTGGGCATTTAAACGATGACTTTGAACCAACTTGAGATGACTCTGAACCAACTTGAGATGACTCCGGTCGTTGCTGCTTTTGGGTTACAAGCAGACTTATAACATAAGATTATATTCAGAGTTAAAACACTGATAACATTTGTCAAGGAATTGAAGGACCACAACAAGGAGGCAACTACCATCCCTCTGTGATCAAATCCAGTCTTATGGAAGTTCATTACATGTGTAGTATAGATATAAAATGGAAATTTAAAAAATAACCAGTTATCTCCCAATACTTAAAATTTGGATATGAAATAGCCCTTCGTATCTTTCTAAATATTATGAGCAGAGAGGCTCAACAACTATAATAAATGTGTAATATCACTTTTAAAAGACACAAATAATTCTTTACTTCTTGGCAAAAATAAATTATCAGAGAAGCCATGGTTTTAAATGAAGGCCATGGCCATATGATGTGTTCTTTTCATTGCTTTTTCATAGAGAAACTGTTTTCAATTGCTATGTCCAAGTAACACTTTTTTTTTGGGTACAACATAATGATGTTTTCCATTTAGTAATCTTCTTTTTGTTTTATAGTCTAATTCCATAAAGATAAGAAGAGAGCATTTAGAAGGCATTCTAGGATCTAAGTTTTTTCAGGTTTTATTCTTATTTAAAAAATCAAAACAACACTGCTATGCTTACCAAGGACTCCAATGTGACTAACATGATATCTCCATAAGCTATTACTCAACTGAGAAACAATATTCCAACTTTAACAATATTACAAGTTCTTAAAACCATGACAGAATTGCAGCTTGAAGGAGGAAAAAGAATCACTTAAATGTTTTTATTTCACTGTATAATGCAAATTCAGAAACAAGTTTATGCCAGTGCTCTGAAATAGATGAGAGATCACTCTTGGTACAGTATGTGCTTCAAAGAGATCTCATCAGGACTCCAGCTAAGGACAACTCTTTTGTGCCTCCTGCAGCACTAACTGAACATAGTTCAAAAAATGACGGACAGGAAAATTAATTTATGGTGATGGAAGTTAGAAGAGTGGTTACTTTTTGCTGAGGGAATTGACTGGGATGGAGCTTGAATGAGATGTACTGGGTCCAGGTAATGTTGGATAACTTGACCTGGTTACAAATAACATAGGTCTAAAAATTAATGGAACAATTCATTTAAAACTTGTGTACTTCACAGTCTCCCAAAGCATTAGAAATAAAAATAAGAATACAGAAATGGGACCTAATCCAACTTACAAGCTTCTGCACAGCAAAGGAAACCATAAAAAAAAAAAAATGAAAAGACAACCTATGGAATCTGAGAAAATAGTTTCAAATTATGCAACTGACAAGGGCTTAATATCCAAAATATACAAACAACTCATACGTACAACTCAACAACAACAAAAATCAACCCAATTGAGAAATGGGCAGAACACTTAAATAGACATTTCTCAAAAAAAGACATACAGTTAGCCAGCAGGCACATGACAAAATGCTCAACATCACTCATTATTAGAAAAATGCAAGTCAAAACTGCAATGAGGTACCATCTCACACCAGTCAGAATGGTTAACATTACTAAATCTACAAATACCAAATGCTGGAGAGGGTGTAGAGAAAAGAGAACCCTCCTGCACTGTTGGTCGGAATGTAAATTGGTACAACCACTATGGAAAACAGTATAGAGGTTCCTCAGAAAATTAAATATGGAACTATCATATGATCCAGCAGTCCCACTCCTGGGCATATTTCCAGACAAAACTGCAATTCAAAAAGATACATGCACCCATATGTTCATAGCAGCACTATTCACAATAGCCAAGACATGGAAACAGCCTTAATAGCCATTGACAGATGAATGAATTTAGATGTGGTACGTAAACACAATGGAATACTACTCAGCCATAAAAAAGAACAAAATAATGCCATTTGCAGCAACATGGATGAAACTAGAGATTCTCATACTAAGTGAAGTAAGTCAGAAAGAGAAGGACAAATGCCATATGATATCACTTATACATGGATCTAAAATATGGCACAAAGGAACCTATCTACAGAACAGAAACAGATTCACAGACGTGAAGAACAGACTTGTGGTTGCCAAGAGGGAGGGGCAGGGAATGGGATAGACTGGGAGTCTGGGGTTAGTAGATGCAAACTATTACATTTAGAATAGATAAGAAATGAGGTCCTGCTGTATAGCACAGGGGACTATATCCAATGTCTTATGATAGAACTTGACGGAAGATAACATGAAAAAGAAGAATGTATACATATGTATGACTGGGTCACTTTGCTGTACAGCAGAAATTGATACAACATTGTAAGTCAAGTATACTTTAATAAAAAAATTAAAAAACAGGGCAAAACGTGTACTTCAGTAAGAAAGTTTATCAAAAATATGAAAGAATATTCTAAAAGACAACTGACCTGGCCTTAAAAAAGCCATCATAGAAAACAACACGAAAACCAACCTGATGCAATGTGTGACTCCTGAATGGATCTTGGATTAAAAGGAAAATAGCTAGAAAAGTCTATTTGTGGTAACTGGGGATGTGTGACTATGGAATGGCTAGTAGAGTCATTCCAGCATGAAACTGTTGTTAATTTTCTTAGCTGCGATAAGGTATTGCTATGTGGTTCTTAGGAAATGCTCACTGACATACTTAGAGATGAAGTGTCAGGGTGTCTGCAACTTAGGTTCAAATGGTCCAGAAAAAAAGCACGTCAGTGTTTATGTGTGTGCATGTGATTCTACATGTGAGTGTGTTGGTATGTGTGAGAGTGTGTGAATATAGAGAACAGTGTGAGAGGGAGCAAATTACAGCCAATGAGATAATTTTAACAGTTGGCGAATCCCAGTGTAGAGTACAGTTTTCTTTTGACATGTGAGCATTGTAAAAAATTAATAAATAAATAAATAAAATAAAAATGGGGGCCTTAAAAAAAAAAAAGGTAAGAGAGAAAAGGGGAAAAAATGCTCTGTTGACCCAAATCTTAAGTCTTGAGATTCCCACTGAGCTGTTCTGAGGGCCAAGACGAAGCTTCAAGTGCGGTAGAAGAATGTGGAAATAATGGGTCCCCGACAGGGGATGAGTTACACTCCTATAGACAAAGCTCCTGAACACACACCGTCCTAAATTTTATTTTTATGTGGCACACATTTAGAAAATTTAGGAGTGTCCTGGAAAGTTGTAACAGCTGGTCTGCGAGTGTTGGGCCCTGGGGCTTGGGGGTGGCTGAATGTCTGAGGAATTCCGAGGCCTCTGAGAGAAGCCTGTTTCAGAGAAAGGCCCCCAAACGGCCTGAGGACTCACAGTGTGAGAAACAGGCCACTGGCCGGGGCCCTGACAGATGTTATGAAAGGGTGGTGTTAAGTGCCTTTTTCAGGATATTAAACCAGCATCCTAACTGGCAAAAAAAATGAATTGTCACTGACATTATGTCGGCCCATTGGAGACCCTCTCTGTTACTTTCCATGATCTGGGAACCATTATACATGGTAGATCCATAGGGTCCTGGGCAGAAATTTAAATAATGATTTCTAATAAAACCTATTTTAGGCTGTTGGGGCCAGAGGATAGAGACAAGTCACAAAACATAATGTGTTTAAAGCTGCTCTCCCTCCCTTTGTCTCTTTTTTAAAGAGCTGAATAATGGCAGAGATCTGGTGATAAGGCACAGAAAAAAAAAAAAAAAAAAAAAAGCCTTTTGGTCCTGGCCAATCTGCTTAGCTAATGGCTGTAAACTGACACCCCTAATGAAATAAAAATGCCTCAGTTCAAGTGCATAGCTGCACAATTGTTAACAGCCCTGAACTCTGGCTGTGCTCCTGGTGATGGGCACTAAGTCAAGCCCCCACAATTTCCCAGGACTCTTCCTTCCAGCCGCTGTCCATTGACAAGCAAATCAAAGAATCCTGCGCGGTAGCATCAAGGATGCAGGCCAGGGAAACGGGGAGGGGGTGGGGTGGGGAGGTGTATATCATTTTTATCTCTTCTCTCTGCTCCTGAAAGTGGATTGCTCCTTTTTCCTATGGAGCCCTAAGGCCTGTGATGGGTAATGCGCAGGGAGGGCTCCGATGATCGCTGGTGGGATTTGTAAGAAGATGCAGGAAACAAAGCAAAAAAAAAAAAAAAAAAAAAAAAGGGAAGAAGAAGAAGGAGCAAGGGAGGTAGAGGCACAGGAGGCTGTGGAACCTGGAGGCCGTCACAGCCCCTCATTCTGCCCTTGACCTCCTGTTGCCCAGCCGCTCTGAGCTCCGGGGTGCAGACGGCAGGCAGGCGGAGGAAAACCCCTGTTCAAATGTGCTAAGACCGGCCGGCTGTGGTTAGCATGGTTTCCCCTGGCCCCCCCCGTCACAGCTTGCAGTTGTCTGATTTCAATCAGTGGCAGTTCCCTCCACATGTCCAGCCATCAATCTTCCGCCGCCCCTGGATGAGTGTGGCACAGCACGGGGCATGTTCCAGTTAAAAAATAGCCTTGGCCGCAGCTTTCCCTCCTCAGCCACTGATCAGTACGCCTTTGATATTTTTATTAAAAAAGAAAGAAAACACATTGGGAAATATGTTTCATTTCTTACAGCCCAGACCAGAGCCCCCGAGGTGGAGGAGGATTGAGGTCTGGGCAGGGGGAGACGGGACATGGGGAAGGGGGCTGAGGTCTACCTTTGAAATTCCAGCGTTGTGCCAGGTGGAAAAGAAAGGCTGGCTCCTAAATCACGGAATCCCGATACCCTCTACGAGGGCGCCCCCATCCCAGTGATGTAAGTTGGCATTTGTCACCAGCAACAAAGCAACATCAAAATCTTCCTCCAACGAGGATCACGTGTTTTAGGGAATAAACCTGGTTTTGAGAGACAGAAGTGGAAAATAAATTGCGGTCTCGCCCTTCACCTCTTTATCATACCTCCCGAAGGTGCTGATAGCATCTCTGAGAGACCAGCTGAATCGCCTCCTTCAGGGCCCGCTTGGCGGCAGGAAGGCGGGCAGAGGGTGGGAGGTGGGGCAGTGTCACTCAGGCAGACTCTCCCGGCCAGGGCCTCCGGGAGATGCCTGCCCACTTAGTCACCTCCAGGAGACGACACAGTAAACATTCTGTAGCCAGGTTCCCCCTGCCTATTTTAAAATAGGCTGCTCCAGTCCACCTATCATTATGGGTCCACCTACCTTCCTGGCAGAGAAACCTCTGGAGGTGCAGACACCGGACCCTCTGTTTCTCCACCCCTCCAGCTTTGTATTCCTCTGTAAGGGTAAGGAGAGGGAGGTCTGGGAGAGATTTATTCTGATTAGTTTTTTTTTTTATGAGGTCAGTCTTCCATTGCTAGAAGAGAATTTCTATTTTTTTTTTCTTTTTTTAGTCCTTTTTTTTTTGCCTTTTCTAGGGCTGCACCCACAGCATATGGAGGTTCCCAGGCTAGGGGTTGAATCCGAGCTATAGCCGCTGGCCTACACCACAGCCACAGCGGGATCCAAGCCGGATCTGCAACCTACAACACAGCTCACAGCAACGCCGGATCCTTAACCCACTGAGCAAGGCCGGGGATGGAACTCACAACCTCACCATTCCTAGTTGGATTCATTAAGCACTAAGCTGCGACGGGAACTCCCTAGAAGGGACTTTCAAGATATTAAGCCTTGTATCTGACAACAAAGGAATGAAATTTAAGGCAAAGGAAGAGGTCTCTTTATCTTTGCCTCTCATGCCTATCTTCTTTGGGGTGGGGCAGTGACTGCAAAATCATCTTCCATCTTTATGGTGTATAGGGCTTCCAGCAATGGCTCAAGGGCCTAAGAACACAATAGGAGTATTGGGGGGGAAGGTGAGAAGGGTTTCTAAATGGTGCAGTAATTTGAGCTGAACAAATCTGTAGGTGGGGGAGGAATTCTATTTTGGAAAATCTTAGAAGTAGCAACACAAAAATCCAAGATTTGAGGAGATGTTAGGAACTTTTTCTGGGACTGGGCACGCTCCAAATAAAGGTTCAAGGCCATGGTCCGCCTTCTGCCCTATGCAGGGCTATAGACAGTATTTATGGATGGTATCCCCATTTCAAAGAACTAATTCATGTTAGAAAGGAGAAGGTGAATCATAATATCTCCAAAAGGATGCAAAGGAAGCAGTCTTTTCATTAAGTACCAGTTAAATGGTTCATCTATCTGTTAAGCCTTTCATCGTGGACTAACTGAATTCATTGACTTCCCCCACTTGCGGGCTTGCCAAAGTTCATAACATTTTACTGGTTTTGAAATTTTAAATTATTGAATGAATGAATAAAATTGCTGCTTGTGTTGGTAGCGATGAATAAGATAGCTATGGTTTGGGACGTAAAGTCTAGAACAGAACAAAAAAATTACTCATTCACTCAGCCAGTGTTTGGCCTTATGTTAGGCACAGTTCTTTGAGGTTAGGTTACAGTGGAGAAGATTAAACATTTCAGGGAATTTCTATGATAGAGGAGGATACAATTATTTATATGATGAGAAAGAAGGAGCCAGGGAGACATCTTGGAAAAGAATGTTTCAAGCTGAGAAACCGGCCTCTATGTGTGAGAAAAAGCAAACAAACCCGTGGTAGGGGGGCCATCCATCCCAGATTGCCCGTGAGTGAGCGGGTTCGCAGGACTTTCAGTGCTAAGGCGAGAGAAGTCCTGGACAAAGTAGGAAGAGCTGGCTTCTCTCTGTGATCCTGGATAAGGTGAATGACAAGCACTTTGGGAGCTGAATGTGAAGAGTTGGGCTTGAGATCATGGGGGGGGGGCCCTGGAGGCCATGGTTTGGCATTAAATTTATTCCGAGTTTCAGGAGAGGCTTTTGAAGGATATCTGTGCATCTTGGGCTCCTAGTCCAGAAAAGATCCTATTACATAATGCAGTTGACACTTGAATGATGTAGTATTTAGTACTGAATGTATACAGGTTAGATGAACAAGTTTTTTTTTTTTTTTTTTTTAAGTGGGTGCTTTTGTCCTAAAGCATTTTGGAAAAGTGAAAAATACAACAGGTTTTATTTGTTTATTTATTTATTTACGTGTTATTTTAAGAGTTGGAAAGATCAGGTTTTGTGATTTGCTGAATTTGTGATGATGGATGGGAAGGCTAGGGCGATAGGAGGGAAGGAAGAGGTGAGCCACGGCCTTGGTAGGAAGACTTTCATATGGCAGGTCTCCATTTCTCAGTGGGATCAAGGGAGTGAGGGAAGATTTGTTGGGGGGCATTAAATTTATTTGTGGGAAAAAAGTTGGTTTGACCCATTGTATACAGCCCTCATCTGTGAGAGTTTGATAATGAGAGGGGTTGTTTTATTAAATTTTATGGGCTGGTAGGAAATATCAGACTCTTGAGTTTGGGCATTGAATTTCTTGAGCTATGTTGTGATCTGTGCTCATTGTATAATGCTTTCTGCTGAGCTTGGTTAGAGTTAGAGCAGAGCATAAATCAAGATGGAAACTAGACCAGGAGGTCACAATTGGAGATGCTCCATAATGTTACCTTGGGGGAATATTCATATCCTGTATTGACCCCTCTCAGAAGCTTTTGGAGGCAACATTAATCAGGCGTTCATCAAAGGCCTTGGGAACTGAACTGACGATTTCATTGATCCCCTGTGGCTACACAGTGGCCAAAAACTAGGGAAACAGCCCCATAATGATGCTGACGTAGCATCTCTGACACTTTGTTAGATCTGTCTCTCAAGGGAGACAGCCCTATCTCTAGCTGAATGCTGGATTGTTAGTTCACACTCCCATCACCTTTTAAATGAACGTAGCAGCTTCCTCTTTACTGGTCTCCCAAATTCCATTCTTGGAACCTATTCTCAGCAGAACAGTCAGAGTGATCTTTTAAAAACAAATAAGTTCAGATCACACCCTGCTTAAAAGCCTGCCTATAATAGTATTCCAAACTAGTGGAACCAAGCAGGGCCCTGTGAACACCGGGGGCACACAAGCCTTTCTGTGTCCCCCATTTCTTTTTTTTTAGGGAATAATCTTCAGCCTCCATGACCTTCCCTGAGTTCCAAAGAGCAGGTTCAAATAGTTGCTAATCAGGAAAGGGAGGGGATGCAGAGACCAGCAAGGAGCAGTCAAGAGACAATAATGCATCTTTGGGTCAGGTTCTGGTCCCTCCTCAAGAAATATAAATAACAGTATCTTTGAGTTCTTCTGCAGAACTAAACTCCTCAATAAATGGAAGATGTTAATGAAGCATTCTTTATTCCAGAAAGAAGACCACCAGACCACTGAACACCAGCTTGGAAAACAATGCAAACTTTCCTCTACTCTGATCCTTATCTGTGGCCCTATTTTTCCCTCCCCAAACTATAAAACAACCTCCCAATCCCTCCTAAGGGGAGCACAGTCTTTGAGGCATTAGTCTGCTGTGACCCCCATTTGCCTGACAAAGCAATAAAGCTATTTTTTCTCCTTCAACCAAAACTCTGTCTCCGTGTTTCTATTTGGCACTGGTAAGCAGAAGCTGAGTTCCAGCAACATAAGCAAGAATAAAATCAAAGCCCTTTTGCATGGCCTCCAAGTCCCTACCTCTTCTGTTTGCTACTTTCTTTTTCTGGGCTCATCTTCTAGCACTTTCCTCTGCCCTAAGTCCACTTCAGCCACCCTAGACTTCTTTCTCTTTGTGAATCACTCCGCTTGTTTCCATTTTGAAGCCATTAAACTCACTAGTCCCACTTCTTGGAATACTCTTTCCCCATATCTTTGCTGGTGTTGTCCTTCCTATGAGGTTTGTATCTACTTAATGTCACTTCCATAGAGTCCCTTTCTGTCTCCAGTGTTTAAAAGAACCACCACCACCCTGTCACCTTCTATCACCTTAACCAGTTTTATTTTCTTCATAGCACTGAGGAGTCATCTGATCATTTACTGAACCAAAATTATAAGAAATCCAGGGCTGCTCTAAGCTGCTCTAACCTTCTTTCCTATCTCTTGGGAATGTTTATTCTCCCATGTGGCAGCCAAGCCCAGAGTGCTGTCCTTGTCCAAGTTCTCTCTTGGTTACCCTCTCTCTCTTCCCTCTGGTGCTGGTGGATATGCCTTGGCTTTCGCTCTTCTTACGTGGCAGTTGTATAGTCAGACTCTTGGGTTTGGTCTTCAGGGTCGATGTAGACAAAGCTCACATAGCTACTTGGGCCTCCTCTAATAAAAAGTAAAGGACTCCTTGCCTTACCCTCCCTAACTTTTATTAGAAAACTAGGATAACTAGTAATAAAACACATTAATTTTTGTATTTTCTAGTCCTTGTCTTATATATTAGCTCTCCCAGTGACCTTCCAGGGAGGGCTTATTGTGCTGGCAAATGATTCAGTCATTCCTAGGTTCCCTGCCCAACACAATATAAATATCACCTCTTCAAAATACCCCATTGTATCTTCCCCAACATTTAAACTTTCTAGAAATGCCTGGAATAGTGTTAATGACATGTGAAGATTTTTTAAACCAGAACAAAGGGGGGGAGAATGCCATCTTAAATTTAAGGCACTAGGTATTATTTCCATTCTGCCTGAACTAATACTTTCAGTGTTGAAATGACTAATGATATGATGATTAAAATGCAAATAAACATTGTGCACCACAGACCAGTGCAAAAATTTTTTAAAAAGTTTTTGTTTGTATATTAGAAGTTTACATTAAATAAACTAGGGTAAGTTTAGCACATGCTTCTTTTCTATGTTAAAATTCTTTCCGTAAGTTATATTAGTGTGGTTAGATATGTGGTAGTTAAATTTAATAAGAAAATTTTCCTGTTGGTTAAAGATGTTTTTCAGTTTTCATGTTTATTTACCATGGAAGTTTGTTTTTGTGGTGGGTTGAAACCAAAGTGTTGAGTGGATATAAATTTCCCCTGTCTAGTACTTACTGCATGGCTTAGTTCCTGAAAAGCTACTTATCATTTTCATCTGATGGACTTCTAATCATTTATATTTGAAATTCACTTTCAATTAAGAGCCTAAAAGATAATATTTTAATATTTTGCACCATCTCTGTTGACTTCTGCTCCCTCCAAGCTTACCTCTTGACCTTCTGGATCATTTGAAAGAGAGAGATTGAGAGAGGGGCAATTTTTTTTTAAGGTTTTTTTGTTTGTTTTCAGGTCCTTCTTAGTAAATCCTTCCTGCTCCCTGAAAACTTGTCTTATTTTTAGGGGTTAACTTCTGTTTCCTGCCCTCCTTTTCATTTCATCTTCTCAAAGCTCTTTAATATATGAGAAGATCAAACACCACATTGGAGAAAACAGAACATAGTAGTTAAAAGCCTACACTCTGGAAACCAAACTACCTGCATTTGAATTTCTAGTCAACTACTTACTAGCTGTGTCAAGTTGGGCAATTTGTTTTACTCTCAGTTTCTTCTTCTGTAAAATGGGAAGAATATCAGTGTTCATCTTATAAACACTGTTACCTAATGAGGGTACTTTAATGTATCCGTAAACGAAAAGTGCTAATAACAGTGCCTGGCAGTTAGTAAGCCCGAATAAACATTTGTTCTTATAATTTACCTTCCAAATCCTGAGTCATGTGTATCATTCTCCAAAAATGTTCTATGACACAAACCCTGGGCCACACCAGGGCTACCATGCAGGGCCTCTATGTTCCTGCTCCAGTATATTTATCATAAGTTCAAATCAGGTTAATTTCAACTGTGGACAGCTTGGGAGGAGAAAACTAGTCACAAGAGGAATATCTACTATGTGCCTGGTGGAAGGGGAAGGGCATGTACATCCACTTTTCTTGAGGATGGGAAAGGAAGAGTGAATTCAGGACCAACTTTGTGGCTGGGAGCCTTGGACTCCCTTGTGCTATCTTGTGGGACCACTGTTTTCCCCCACTGAGGTCCTCCTAAGGCATAGCTCAGGCCCAGGAGCCCAGACCCGTTAGGCTATAGGGCTCAGGACAATTATTCTAAATTGATGAACTCCTGGGGGAATTTAACTTCTCAGAATTTTTCATCACTGCCAGGTCTGTATTTTAGGAAAAGTGTAATGTAAATTTGTAGTTATTCGGTTTTACTTATATTTTTGAAAAAATAGGGTATCTTTATTAATAACAGATAATTTATCAGCATGATCATTTATTTCAGCCTATATATTCCTAAAGGATAAGAAATTCACTTACATTGCATATGCATACTATATTATTAAATGATTTAAAATAATTTTTTAATCTAAGAATTATTATCTAATGAAGTAGAAGGATTTAGGCATATGGTTAGTACCAAACAATTTTTATATTTAAGATATTGACCACATTCTATTTTATTGGATATAATTTTTTATAAAATTAAAGTATGTAGGGAGTTCCTATCATGGTGCTGCAGAAACGAACCCAACTAGGAACCATGAGGTTGTGGGTTCGATCCCTGGCCTTGCTCAATGGACCCCTCGCCTAGGAACCTCCATATGCTATGGGTGCAGCCCTGAAAAAGCAAGAAAAAAGCAAGAAAGAAAGAAAGAAGGAAAGAAAGAAGGAAAGAAAGAAAGAAAGAAAGGAAGAAAGAAAGAAAATTAAGTATGTAGAAATCATGCAAAAGGAGCCACTTTTATTAAGGAGCCACTTTTCAATTAAAAAAAATGTACCTTATGAAGATGATAAAAGCAGGATTAGTCTAAGACCTATCTGATTTTGAGGTACATGTTTTCTTACATTGGCTGTAGAAAAGTTCTTGCTTAATGACAAAAAGCCAAATGTATAAAAACGATAAAACTTGCTTTTCCATAAGGAACACTGCTTTGACACAAATCTCTTTCCATTCTCAGACTCTGAAAACCAACACTTCCCACCAAGTAGTCATTGGAGGTAGAGTAGAGTGACCTCCAACATCCATAATTGCCCAAATATTTTGTGGCACAGAGAATTGAAAATATTTCCATCTGGCTCTAGCATCACAGGAAAATAACCACTGGTTTGGCATTACACATCTACCAAAAGCAAGTTTACCTCCCAGGAGTTCAAGGCAGTATGATGTTCTTCTCTCTGAAAGTAATGACGTCACCTACCTATATTTTAATTAGTAGCAAAATATTGGATGCATATCTGAAAATAGGAGCTACATTTGAAGGAGTACATTAAAGGAATTCAAAACAGTGGGCAGACTATCTGACTGTCCAAAAAAATCTCATAAATGTTTTTAGCCTTATTATCATAAGTTTCCTTTAAATAAACAATGATGTTTAATGTATAGACTTTTAAGAATCACTCTTAATGATACAATAGAGAAAACAGATTATAAATTAGAGAAAAAGAATGTGTGTATATATATATAATACACACACACACATATATATATAGATACATATATATATATATATATATATATATATATGACTAGGCCACTATGCTGTAAAGCAGAAATTGACACAACACTATAAGTCAACTATACGCTAATAAAAATAAAAGGAAAAAATAAAGTAGTGCACTTATGAAAGTATAATTTAATTACACATATTAAAATCTCTTAGCTATAATATTCATTTGTCAAAGTAATGGGAAAAGGTTTTGAGTTTTAGAAAAAATTCTCTAGGTCAATAATAAATCTAGAAAACTTAAAGATCCTAAAATCAGTCATGACCATTTGTGTTGCAAGAGACAAAATTCCAAATTCAGTTTAACTCAAACAAAAGAGATAATTTACTGGGTCACATAATACCAGAAATTGATTTCAGGCATGGTTGGATCAAGCACTTATGAGATGTCAACAGGAATTGTCCTTCCCTCTGTTTCTTCATTCTCAGCAAAACTTTTCTCATGTGAAGGAAAAGATAACACCACAAGCAGCACCAGGCTTACAGGATTTGTATAGCTTGAAACCTGGAAAGAAAAAAAAAATCATTTCCCCTCGCTTTCTATAATCATCTCCTCAAAGAGCTCTGATTGATACTGTTTGGGTCATGTGCCTAAACTGGGCTAAGTACTTCTCCTAAAGGGATAAAATTATGTGCCTACCCTTGTATTCAGGAAGTATGGTAATGAAATTGATGGCCCCATCATAATCACAGTACGAGAGAGAGGAAGCAGGACAAAAAAAATAATAAATAAAACCAGATGTGTGCCACGATACAGTAAATATACAGTTACTCTGTAAAGGTGATGTAACTTTACTAGATGTAGTTGACCAAAAGTCCCTCAAGGAGCACTTAATGACTTTTGATAGGAACATGGCAATTTAGAGTCTTTCATTTTTGGGTACTACCGAAAAGAAAGCAAAATTAAAAATAAAAGCATAAATTTCATTTTTTGACAACACCAGGAGTCTCAAAATTTCTAAAAGTTTGCCCAAAGTTGTAGTGTTCATACAGAAGCTACAGAGAAGGGAAGGGAGAATAATGCAGAGTCAGAACATGATCCTGGCAGATTTCTGAATGCATACCCAAAATAGTCTTCACCAAATCACTTCATGAAGGGGAGAGTTATAACTGAGGGTCAAAATATCTGTCTATATCTTCAAAAAGAGGTGCAGAAATAGGAATGAACTAATTAAAAGCAGAAGCCACCATTTCTCATCCCTCACCAAAAAGGATGATTAAATCAGAAAAAGAGAAGAATTAACAAAAAAAGAATCAGGGTTCCTGTCATGGCCCAGTGGTTAACGAATCTGACTAGGAGCCATGAGGTTGCCGGTTCACTCCCTGACTTTGCTCAGTGGGTTAAGGATCCAGCATTGCAGTGAGCTGTGGTGTAGGTCACAGATGCAGCTTGGATCCTGCGTTGCTGTGGCTCTGGTAGAAGGCCAGCGGCTACAGCTCCGATTAGACCCCCAGCCTGGGACCTCCATATGCCGTAGGAGCAGCCCTAGGAAAGGCAAAAAGACAAAAACAAAAAAAGAATCATACAGAAGGTCATATTTGCATGAAGCAGCCTAGGTTTGTAGTAATTGGGGATAAGGCAGGGTCTGTGTTAGGAAGAAAACAAAATTAAAAAATATTTACTCTAGGGCCCTACCTTGTCCCACTCCACACATAGGAAACTCTTACCTCATACAGATCCACAAACATTGAATTTACTTAATAATAAAAAAGCAAGAAGTAATCAGCACATATCTATGAAGAGAAGCCATAAAAATAAAGAAGAAAGCAAGCAAAACTTATTAACAAATCACTAATTAGGTTAAAACAATGTTGCCATAGAACACACTAAATTTTAAACAAATATTTTTTATACAAATTTTCAAGTGAATGAAGACCACAAAACAGAAGAGCAAGAATTTCAGGAATAGATGGAAAGATAATAGCAGCAGGTAAACTAGCATAATCCAATAAGGAAGTATGAAAAATAGAAGCATCAATAAATGAGAAAGGAATTAGAAGGAGCTCAAAAGTGGGAAAAAAAAAAGAAATGGACGCAGATCAGAGATATGATAAAAATAAGTAAAACACAATTGAAATAGTTAAAAAGAATTAGAAAATGTCGGTAATAGAAAGTAGGAAAAAGATATACACCTTATGCATAAATGGAGTCGACGAAAGAAGTAAAATGGAATATATCAAATATTTAAAGATATTATTAAGAAAACTTTTCTGAAATAAAAAGCACTCAAATATAAAGGGCACGTCATAGGTTATGGATATTCAACACCTGAATATTTTTAGCAAAGTTACTATCCTTTGTGCAGCTGGGAAAAGATATCACTCAGAGAAAAACAAATCGTTCTTCTCTTATAGACATTAACAGTAATATTTAATGTCAGAAATCAAGTGATGTATGTATATCAAACACTAAACCACGAAAACAGAGAATCCATCTTATTTTCAAGTGCCTATAAATCTTTCACAGTCATCAATCATACCAGACAAGAAAGAAAATCTCAGTATGTTCCAAAAAGTAAAAAACACAGAAAACATTCTCTGATCACAATGCGTAAAACTTAGAAACTGACTAAAACAACAAAAAATGCTCCCCCACCTCCTCGAAACTGGAAATTTCTTAACAACTTACTCAAAGAGAATATTTAAAGATAAATATGTCTTTATGCCAAAGCCTAGTAAGGACTATACCTCTATTAGTCCTTTGTGCTGCATAATAAACTTGTCACAAATTTAGCAGCCTGAAACAACACGCATTTATGATCGCATATTTCCCATGAGTCAGGAGTCCAGGCGTGACTTCATGGAATTCTCTGCCATAAACATATCTATGCTGCATTTGCACCGGGATGCCTGATTAGGGGAAAATCTGTTTCCAAGCTCATTTAGGTTGTTGGCAGAATTCATTTCTTTGTGGCTTAGGATTCATGGCAGTTTGCTTTTATAGAGCCACCAATGGAGACAGACTCTGAAGAAAGTTTGGAAGCAAGATGGGGATTGATTTAATGTATGTAGATATGAGTTATATCCTCCAACTTTTGCCATATTCTGTTGATTAGAAGTGAATCATGGACCCAACCCAGAAGCAAGGGAATTCAATCATACAAGGGCATCAACCCTGGAAGTTCACTTAAAGTCTGTCTGTCACATCCCCTGACAGTTTATGAATAGCTCTACAAAACTTTTGAATAAATTATTATTATTATTTGTCTTTTTGTCCTTTTTAGGGCCACGCCCACGGCATATGTAGGTTCCCAGGCTAGGCTACGCCAGAGCCACAGCAACGCAGGATCCAAGCCATGTCTGCAACCTACACCACAGCTCACAGCAATGCCAGATCCTTACTTAACCCACTGAGCGAGGCCAGGAATCGAACCCAGGGATTGAACCCACAACCTCATGGTTTCTAGTCAGATTCATTTCTGCTGCATCACAACAGGAACTCCTTGAATAAATTATTGACAAAATTAATATAGCAACATCTTGAAAAAATAGAACATTATAGTTAAGACAACTCCAGAAATTCAAGGATGGCTCAATAATATAAATTTATGTTATAATCCATTGTATTCATAGGTCTACAAGAAAAAATATTATTTCCATAGATGCCGAAAGGGTATTTAACACAATTCAATATCCATTCTTATTTTAAAAAACACTTAAGTACTTAGTTAACATAACTAAATTGCTCCTTAACATAAGAATATATATCTTATCTCAATAACCAGCTAGATGATTTCCTCTAAATTAGGAAGAAGAAAGTACCACTATGATTATTCAGAACTGTATTGGAGGTGCAAGCCAATGCAATTAAAATAAACAAAGAAACTGGAGTTCCCGTCTTGGCGAAATGGTTAACGAATCCGACTAGGAACCATGAGGTTGCGGGTTCGGTCCCTGCCGTTGCTCAGTGGGTTAACGATCTGGCGTTGCCGTGAGCTGTGGTGTAGGTTGCAGACGCAGCTCGGATCCCGCATTGCTGTGGCTCTGGCGTAGGCTGGTGGCTGCAGCTCCGATTGGACCCCTAGCCTGGGAACCTCCATATGCCGCGGGAGCAGCCCAAGAAATAGCAACAACAAAAACAACAACAACAACAACAAGAAACTAGAAATGTGAAAATTAGAAAAGGAGTGAAATCAATACTTTTGTAAACGATATAAATATGTACCTGGAATACCTAAGAGAGTTGATTGAAAGCTATTAAAAACAATAATAGAGTCAGTTATATAATAGAGTAAGAAATAAAAATAAACGAAGACCAAGCTCAACTCTTACATAAATAAGATGAATATCATCCCTTTCTCTTGTTCTTGAGATGCAAGACTCAAGCTACCAGTGTTCCACCCTCTTCAAGTACCAGCCTCTTAATCTCACTCAATGACTTTAAAGACATTCGTTTGAGTCCCCACCCTTGAGGATGGTTGCCATAATGCTGCGTGTTCAAGGCCACACTGTTTATGATACCATATCTCTGTTCTCTCAAACCAAGGCATTCAATTCCCTTAGGAAGACATCTCTGATTATGCTCAGCACATTCTCTGCATGCCACTATTCTGCATGCTCTTGGCACTGATGGCAGCAGTTTGTTGTGTCCTAATTTGTGTTTCCTTATATGTTGCTTGCTAAATAAGTGTTAAATGGTATGGTTTTTTGCTCAAATCAAGATTTTGAAAATCTTGTCTCTTCTATCCCCCACCATCCATAGTACCCAGCTGTAGTAGTCTATACCCAAGGAAGCAATAAATGATTCTTTTAATTTTTTAATCAATTTTAACATAAGGAAAATATTTCCATAGTTGAGACATTTTAGAAGATATAAAGGCATATAGTTAAGAGTCTTTCTTCTGTTCTATCCTCCATCTTCTCAGTTCTGATTACCTAACAGGCAACCCCTATTGCCACTTCCTTGTTTATTTTTCCAGAAAACATTTATGCCTATGTAGGCCAATCGTTATAACTTCACTCTTTTCTTATCATTTTTGCATAAATAGTAACAGAATGTATTCATTTCTCTCACCCTTGCTTTATACTTAATGATATATTCCAAATACCTTTCCATTAAATATATAGAAGCCCTCTTCAATTTTTAAATTATGCATTTCATTATAAGTAGTACTATCATTTGCTTAACCAATACCCTATTAATAGATGTTCATCCTGATTCCAATATTTTCCGATTACAAATAGTCTTTCCAACTGGAGTGTTAGATAGACATAGATTTGCATCAAGATTTTATTTAGATCGATTGGTTGATTGATTCACAATGAAAATATAAATTGATGGCCTAGAATTACCCTGACTCTCTAAGGTAAGTTTTCATATTAATGTTCTAATTCATAATGTGCTCCTGGAGAAAGTCTCACTAAAGGCCATATTCCATATTCCCCACTCCTGCTTGTACTGCAATTGTAATAGGAAACCAACCATTTTCATCAAGGGGAGGAATCACTCAAGGGAGAACTAGCTTTACTCGGGATTGTGAAAATAGATAAGGTAGCTGATTTCATCTCTTTCTATAAAAACTTCTTTAGTAAGGATGATATTTCTGGACACTTAGGCAGATGATTCATGTGCACTGAAGTAATCAAAATAACTACAGTTGTGGACCATATATCATCACATTGGTTAAGAGCTTGGACTTTGAAACCAGACTAATTCCACCTGTGACTCTGGGCAACGTATTAACTTATTTGCATTGCAAATGAATGCATCTGTAAACGTGGATAATGATAGTCCCTATCCAGTGTTTGAGAGTCACAGTATATAAGTGTTATTATTATTACCACTCATTAGTAAATATTAACAAATACGTACTCATCATTCATAATAAAGGCAAAATGCTTACATTCTTCCTTTGGCCCTCTCAAAGACACAGTTGAGGCAGGCATGCGTGGAGTTGGCTAACATTGATGCCTAGAGGTGTCAAACTTGACTAGACCCTACAGAACCATTTGGCCAAGCTCACCAACCAGAAAGTGATATTTGCACCAATAAATTTGCCCAACCTCCATTTCTTTTTTTTTTTTGTCTTTTTGCTATTTCTTGGGCCGCTCCCGCGGCATATGGAGGTTCCCAGGGTAGGGGTCGAATCGGAGCTGTGGCCACTGGCCTGCGCCAGAGCCACAGCAACGCAGGATCCGAGCCACATCTGCAACCTACACCACAGCTCACGGCAACGCCGGATCGTTAACCCACTGAGCAAGGGCAGGGACCGAACCCGCAACCTCATGGTTCCTAGTCGGATTCGTTAACCACTGTGCCACGACGGGAACTCCCCAACCTCCATTTCTATATGCAGGCAGAGGCAGAGGCAGAGGCTTACATTTACATATTTCCCTATTCTCCTGATTGTTCTATTTGTACATAGTCATGTGAAACTATACTTGCTTCATTATAATCCTCCCTAAAAATGCCACCTAAGCTATGGTTTTACTTCAGTACAGAGAGTGATAAAGCAACAAAGTTACCAAGAACTTTTAAAACTGATTTAAAACTGTGGTTTAAAATAATCACGACCAGAGAATTCAAAGTTTTATACACACACACACACACACACACACACACACACATATACACTCACATCCCTCATTGTACTAAGCAAGATCCATTGCCACTGCGGCCCCCCCACCGTCTCCTCTGAAGTTACCTATAATATTGAGTCCATGATATAACTAACCCTTTCCTGGGCTAATGGAGATAAAATTAAACACAGGACTGAGGCTACTGTTGCTGGTAATGGTAAGAATTGTATGTTAATATTGATTTATTGATTTATTTCATTGACTGGTTACTGCCCATCAATTTAAGTGTAGATATATGGCATCTGTGCTGACTCTACTAGCTTTTATATTTATTTATTTGTTCTCCTCAGAACTTCTTAGGAAACAAATCAATCTTAACCCCTAAATCAAGCACCATTTCTCAAATACAAATGTCATATATGTTACCTTCTCTCTTATACTTTTAAAACTGGCTCTGAAACAGAAAAGGGAGTTGAGCAACTGTGAATGAAAGATTGAATAAATTTAGCTCTAATACGTAGGATTCTAACACACAGATGTTCCATTTCCATTTCCAAAAGAAAACGTGTATGAAGAAGATGAAAGTGCCTCCTTTGTGTGGTTTGTCTATCGATGTCTTGGAACCATTTCCACACCCATCTTTGCTCTTTCCTGTACTTGGGGAGCTGAAGTCCTAAAAACCACATTTCCCAGATATCCTTGCTGTCAGGTTCCCGTTTAAGGTCTGTGACTGAGGCCCCTGTGTGAGACTTGCCTCACTGCTTAGTCGTGGCTGGAAGGCATGTCGGCTTAGGCAGAGGGCTGAAGACAGATGCCATGATCGTGCCAGCATTTCCTGGAAACCACCCACTTGAGGGCTACGGGCAGGGAGATCATCAGCAGGTCATCTCCCTGAGATTCCCGCCCTTCCTGATTTCCTGAACATCAGCAGCAGCTTCTTTGGCTTTGTGCAACCTGCTGTTCCAATGGTTTTGTAAATCTCTGATCTCTTGTATTAAATCCCTTCCCAGTTGAACATCCTAGAGCAGTTTCTGCTTTTTTTCTAAAGCCTCACTAATGCGTGGTTAGTACCCCAAGTAAAAGCCGGCAGAATCATTTCCTGACTTTGAACTACAGGGAGTTCTTGCCTCTCCTTGGGCACTTTTTCCTGTCCCATGTGGCCTGGCACTGGAAGATGACCAACGGAATGGGAGTGCCCACTTGTCTGGTCCTTATCAAGCTTCCAAAAGTGAATTCTTTGTTCTTTCCCCCAAGAAGCTGAATGGAAGGGGCTCCTGGAGGAGGGGAGAGCCCAGGATGGAGAAAATGCTGTTGCTAACCAACTCTGGAGTTGAGTTCTGTTTTCTGTCTCCCTCCCCTCCACAAGCCTCACCAGGATGGGAAAAGTAATTTTTGTTGTGAGAGACCACTGAAATACAGAGGTTGTTCCAGCAGCTAGCCTTCTCCAGTTAGTGCACAGTCTTTGAAAGCCAGAACAATCTTCTACAACTTCTGTGTTTCCCATGGCACCAAACATATATCTATAGAAAGGAAATACCATCAATAAGTGCTTGCTTTATGAATGAAAAGAGAGGAGGATTAGTATGTTTAAAGAAGCATCATTTAACAAACGGGTGATCCTTGGAGGAGGTTAGTTTTAATACAGTAGCAATGATTATGTCCATATGTCTGAATGAGAAGAATGCACGAGACTTCCAGATTGAGCTGAGGGCCAAAGTTGGTTAATACAACATTGAGGTTAAAAGCATGGATATTGAGTTCAAAGTTGCTCTACTATTTCCTAGCTGGTTATCTTGAAAAAAAAAAATTTGTGTGCGAACTCTTGGTGTTTCAGTTTCTTCCTGCACCCATTTCATGGGGTGGGAAGGGGGAGGTTGATAATCATAGTGTGATTGTTGTGTAGAGTTGTTGTGTGGGTTCCATGATTTCACAATTGTAGAGAATGATGAAGAGTGCCTGGTGCATCATATTGTATCAGTTTGTATGAAGATAGAAATATGGAAAGGTCTTCTAACCTTTCTTGCCTTTGGCAATGACGCTATCTTGATTCCGCTTCTTTTATTCAATTCTTCTTCATTTCACATGGATTGCCTTTGGCTGCTATCGTTTCCTTTTGAATAGAACTCATAGAAAAACTCCTCATGTTTCCAGTTTCCAGATTTATTCCAGTTTGTGAGAATTCTTGATTTATTCCCACATTGCTTTATTATCTCACATTTATCATGCTTGCATTCTGATCACATTAATATCTCAGTGAACAGTAAATGTCCCTTTTCTTTCTCAATGGCTTTAAAATTTAGTCAGGCTTCATTTTTCCTAATGTGATTTTTAAGAACTTTATGGAAATAGTTAAGAAATCTTGCATTTTTTGGCCTCAATGCACTAAGTCCTGTGCCACAAACCTTTCCTTCCATTTGTCTTTTGTTACATGATGGCCTGCTTATCTCCTTGCTTATCACTCTTTCTCTCAATCACGTGTTGTGACATCCAGTGTCTATAACCTATTTGGCCATCCCCACATTATTCATCACACCCCCAGTTTGCTGTCCCCACCAGGTCATTCTGGAAGCCTTATTCACTGACTTTTAATATCATTCAGTTTCCCTGCCCTCTTCCTTCCGTCCCTCCATTGGCCACATACACTGCTGTGATTCCCCTTCTCCTACCACACCGCCTTTCCTGCCACACCATCTTTCCTGCTGAAGTCAGCCATGAGTCCTCAGTAACACTTTCCTACTCCACCAAAAGAACTTTCTTTGTGGTGGTTAGTCTTTTTTCACTACCACAGATGGCACTCATGAAATGCTGTTTTTAATTTATGCTGCAGAGCTCAAATGCCTCTGTTCCTCTCCAAGTTAGAGACAATGAACAGGTCCAGCAGTCAAAATCCTGACAACCTTCACCTAAATATCAGTTCTCTCCCCAACTTCCCCATCCTATTCAGCCATGGAAACTGCAAGATGTCAGGAGAGTGGAGGGAAACTTTTCAAGAAGATGGTATGCGCTTGACACCAGTTTGTTTCCATCATTCTTTTTCAAATAGAGCGACAGACATGTGCATAAGACCCTTAAGCTGAATGTCGTGGCCTTCCTCTTTGATTAGGGAGGCTCTCTGGTTGAATTTCATCATCATTTCTTCCTGAATTCAAAAGAGGAAGAAAAATAGCTCAAAATGAAGAAGCTGATATTCAGTACCCTGTATTCAAGATATTTGGTAGCGTTACAAAGTAGACCCTCTTTGATAGAGTTACAAACTTTGGTAGAGTTACAAAGTAAGTTACCTGTACTTTCCAAGAAGTTATGTATTAAATGAGCATTTGTTAAAGTATCTGGGCTTTGCAATGGCTTGATGGTGCCTTCAGGGTCCCTAGTGTCTTGTAGTAGCTGGGGGAGTTGAGTCACAGAAAAGGGTAGTGGGTGGGGTGGCGCTAAGTCCACAGTCCACAATGGAAAACTTTTTACGGTGCCTGTGTTTATTAAGGCCACCTGAAATGGAACAAACTAGGCTGCAAACAAGGAGCCACTGTGTGGATGACTCTCTGACTTCTGCAACACTTCAACATCACTGCAGTTTTTTCTATAAATCTCTCCCTGTCATCCCTTTGGCAACATCCTTTTGCCATCTCTCTCATCATTCCCAGTTCCGCCCGGCTTCCATTGGCCTCACAGCATCCCCTTTGGCTGTACCTGTCCTGGCTGATCTACAAGATCACAAGCTCTGTCTCTCTCCCACTACTTCCCCTCATTCCATGCATCAAACTTTTCTTAGCCTCTTAGCTTCTTACTAGATTATTCGTTCCTTAGGAGAAAGAACTGGATCTAGTCTATATTTTCCTCCTGGCATGCAGATGAGAGATCTCATATAAGGACACAGCACAGTACAAAGATACAATATACATTTGTAGGGAGAGGGAATATTGGTGCTATCCTCAGGATCTTACCGCCTTACAGGCTGACCAATAGAGCGTTTATGCTTAAAAATGCAACAATGCTTTAGCCTTCTTAGAAAATATTGAAATATTTTTATCATGAAAGTAAACATGCTCAGTTCAAAAATCTCAGCAAAGCAGAATTACATGAAACCTCTTTTCTTTTCACCCGCTAGCGTCCTGCCCAGAGAGATCCATTATTGATATGCACTTTTCTAAATATGTTCTGTTCATTGGAGTTCTCTTGTGCTGCAGTGGATTAAGCATCCAGCATTGTCTCTGCAGTGGCTCTGATCGCTACTGTGGCATGGGTTCAATCCCTGGCCTGGGAAGCTTTTTACATGCCGTGGGCACAGCCAAAAAAATAAATAAATACATACACATATACATACAAACTGCACATGTTGTATGTATACACAATCACACAAACACTTTTATAATGTATGAGATGCTTTCTAATAAAGATATCTATCTATCTATATAGATATCTATATCTATATAGATAGATAGATATCTTTATTTGAACAACTGCGGAAAAATACCCAATAGTCTTGCCAGATTCCGCAACAGCGAATAATGGACT